>NC_137811.1:56138162-56160662 GCF_963921795.1 Nannobrachium achirus
TCCTCCCAGAGTTTCCCAGCAAGAGAGAGGAGGGATGAAAGGCCTTGCAGAAGAAATGAAATATAAAGAAGGTATCATGCTGGACAATTTCCTCCTAAACACCACCCCGTCCGCTCCTCCAGGGCCCTCGGAGGACGCAGGCCTGTGGATCAGGGGGTGTTAGCGGGCTGCTGCCCCCCACGACACCGGCGGGGGAAAATTACTAAGTGCATTTACCTAAGTACCGTACTTAAGTACGGCTATTTTCAAACGATCTGTACTATTACTTTTGGTACTTTTAATACAGTTTGATGCCAACACTTTCATACTTTTACTTAAGTACTTTTTCCACCACTGCGCGACACGCAGACGGACCATGTCCCTTTTGTGTCCCTCCTGTGACACGCCGTGCTCAGTATAGCCATGATGTAATGAGGACACACTGTTGACATAGTCTTAATATTTCCACGTGTGTGCATTCGCATGCCATACATACACTGGCACACGCTTACATGGGTTAATGCATGTCGTTGTTTCCGAGTGGAAACCTTGTATGTCCAAAATGATTGAAAATAGTGAAAATAGCCGATCTTCACCGCAAGGCATTGTGTGCTTGTAGATCTGCTATTTTCACTACTTTTGTACAACTTGGAGATACAAGGTTTCTGTCCGACAGTGACGATATGCTATAGGCTCAGTGTACGCTATGCATAGGATGTTAGCAGCTCATAGCAAAAACTGATTGCTTATGTGCGTGAGATGGAGGGCCTTGCAGACAGCACCCTGGATGCTTGCTTGTACAAACCCTTGCAGCCCCCCTCCGGCCCTCCTTCATATAGTGTTACGGGGGACTGGGGGTCCCAAGGGTTTTACCTCTTATTGCGTGCCCCCCCCCCCCCTCATGGCTATGTTAACAGACTTTTTATTCCTCTCTATACAATGGGGTGGGTTATCGTAATGCAGCAGGATTGTTTCAGCAGGAGGAGGGGATCGAGACAGGTAAATCCCCCAAGCTAGGGTCCTCCGTTGGGGGTTGACGCCCACTGCCCAGGGCTCGAGCTTAGGACCCGGTCCAAGTCAACACCACCAGCAGGCTCTGGAAATGCAGATTCACCTCACCCAAATGAGAAACAAATGTTCCATCCAACAAGCTGTTTAACAGCGGTGTGAAGAGGTCACCTCCTTGGCGGGATCCGATTTTTCTGCTATTTTCTTTGGCATGATCCGTTCTCAGTGTGAGCAAGCTTTTTTAAAAGTGTACAGTTAAGCCCGGCGAGGTGGTGTTTTTATGCGTCGTAAGGGAGATCGATGTGGTCCTCTGGAGTGAGGGAGCGCTTCATTTTCTAAGTTAGAGGGTGCCAAAGATTGTTTGAAAAGGAAAAGTTGGAGCATGTGAACGCTCGCTGTCTTTAGCCTGCTCTGCCAATTCGCATTTTCATTAGCCTTTACTGCTTAATAGCATAGAGAAGATAATGAATCACAGGGGCCATCGCTGTTGGTCTATAGTCTACTCTAGACAAAGGGAGCGCTACGATACAGTTGTACCAGAATGGCCTGAGAGAAAATGATGCACCATATTGGCAACAGATTGTTGTGTGTCTTTGGAAATAATTAATTTCATTTTATTAGAATGCTATGTCTATTTGAAACCGAAATGGAACGGCTATCACAGCCGCTCCCTAAAGGCGCTGCCTGATTTAGATCACGTTGTGCGAGAAGTATGGAAATCCATCAAAGCCCCTTTTTTCCGAACAAGATCTAATTTTGATATTCAGGATGCCAAAATGAAAGCTTGTGTTGTGCTGTGGCCCATCTCCTCTGTTTGAGCGAAACCAAAAACCCAGCTGACATCTGTAATAACTTCCCTCGCCGGAATGATGAATTTGTTACATCCCCGTGTTCTCTTCTTGATCTACTAATTGGAACCCTAGTCCAATTTTTGCACCACTCCTCATGAGTATCTGCCGGCGGAGATTATGTGCAGCGAGGACAGAAAACAAACACAGGCCAACGCAGGCGGCCGGCCTTCAGAAACATTGGTGCGTGGGTTCCCTTTGATAAATGCACAGCTTTACATTTCGCTCGTCAGAAACAAAACACAACATTAAGCCATTCATTAAAGTCAACTAAGGCTAATTATCCCTCATTTACCCCCTGTGCCCGTGGGGCAGGAGAGCTCCATATATTTAGGCCCAGATGTGTGGGGTGAGTCAGTCGGGAGATAGCAAACCGCAGATGAGGTTGTGCCGCTCTCTGTGGGCCCTGTGGTTTCCAGGCACACCAGACACAGCGGGCCAGTCATCGCGCCTGTTCACCGCCTGGCCTGCTGACGCTCACCCTGGTGACACCATCGGTTAAGTGAAGCCAGCGTGGTGGAGGGAGGTTCTGATCTAAATTAGATGAAAAATAGTTGGTAATGTGTGACTCTCCTGGCAGTTGTTGTTTTGATTCCTAAATTAGTCCCTTCTGGGCTTTCTTGCATACTACAAATGGAGCCAGGGGCGTCACAAGGGGGAGTGGGGGGGAGAGTGGGACTGAGTTAATAGGGCCCAACGTGGAGGGGCCTTAGTTATTTTATATTTTAGCTATTGAAAAAAAGCTTGTAGATCTGCTATTTTTGAAAAGTCGTGAAAATGTGTGCAAATCTTTGAATATCTGTATTTTTTAAGCAAACATTTTGTAACTCAAATTTTGCTTCTGGGGGATCCCTGGAACTAAATATTTTGAGATGGGGGTCCGTGGCCAAATACATATCATTTTGGGGATCCTTCAAAATAAAAGCTTTGAGCACCATGCACTGACATAGAAACATAGGTTTTTCAAAAAACCTTAGAAGGATTTGAAATATTCAAAGACTTGCACAAATGTCAAAAATAGCAGATCTACAAGCTCGCAGCACGGCACTCGGTACCGTGCTGTGAGCTTGTATATCTGCTATTTTTCAATAGTTAAAGCACAAAATAATGCGTTCCCAGTCTAAATGGGTTAAACCCCCTCCCCCTATGAAGAACATTCATGGGGGGCCCTCAGTGAATGCTTGTACCCAGGGCCCAGAATTTGGTGCGACACCCCTGAATGGAGCTAAATAGACCCCATATGGTTACATGTCAGGGTCCAATTTAGTGGCTTTTTACACTCTCAGAGTTACATTACCACTGAGGATTTTACTGTGTGGCTAGTATTGTAGTAGTGTAGTGCAGGGGTCTTCAACGTTTTCAGACCAAGGACCCCTTAGTTGAAAGAGAGATGAAGCCAGGGACCCCCCACGACCCATGGATACCTTATAGTTTCATCGTTTGACAGCACAATCATCAGTGTATTTTGGATTCATGTCAATTTGTGTTTTCAGATATTTAACCACTTGAACCGCCAATACTTAATAAACTTGACCTCTACACCAAAGCTCTTTGCCGGAAATAGACGATCTACAAGCTCACAACGCCTCGCAGCGCGATCTGCTATTTTTGGATAAAGTTCTCAGAATATGGACGGCTGGACGCTATAGGGTTCAAGTGGTTAATGTATAAAAAAGGAGAAAAAAAGGCTTCTATCACACAAAGATTTGGAGGACCCCCTGTAGTAACTCTGCGGACCCCCTAGGAGTCCCGGACCCCCTGTTGAAGACCCCTGGTGTAGCGATTTAGGAGTCAGACTCTCTGCTAAATATTTACAGGTAAGGTACAGAACCTCTCATTAGTGTACTCATAACAGCAAAGTATGTCAGGGCTGGCGAAGCGATAAGAGGGCTGATGTTTATCAAGGTCTTTTTCAGCTGCCACACCAATCTAGAGTCAGTCTTTCTTTTTCAAATGAGATGGTTGGTGGAGGCTCGGTCATTGATTGCACAGCAGACTCTTTAACTCTCTGGCAAGATTGATAGACTTGGACCCAGAAGTTAAGTGTAGGGTTTCATGGTCTGTGCTGTACTATTCCCTCATCTCTCCTGGACAGGTTGTGGGCACCGTCTGGTGTGACTGTCTCCAGAGGGGGAAAAAAACACGCTGTCCACGTTGACCATTGGGCATATTAATCACTGTGTCATTCATGCATGCTTCACCGGGGCTTCTTCGCTTAAAGACGCTAATCTCCGAGTTGGGTTTTCACCTCTACTTATTGTCAGCGAAAGAGAGCTTCAAAGAGTAAAGCGGTGAGCTAACCTGCTTTTTAATCTCGGTGCAGATCCTCCACCGGGCCATAGATGAGAAAATAATGACCCACCTAATCCCGACATTAGCTTTTTAAACCGGAATGCATGTGTTTTAAATCATTCTTACTAAGCAGCTCTGTGAATGTGAGCAGAGCAGAGCTTGGGGGAAAGAGAGAGACAGAGAGAGAGAGAGAGAGAGAGAGTAAGAGAGAGTGCAGAAGGTAGGATCCAGAGTAATCTTGTTAGGGCTAAATGACACTGTGCAGTTTCTTGTCAGCTGGATGGCAAAATGAACTTCTTATAAAAAGGTTGTCCTTTGTACGTAATGGTCCACATTTTCAGACATAATAAATCTCTTCCATTATTTCCCAGTATTTTTTCCCCATCTCTCGGTTAAATCTTCGTCATTTCCATTTCATCACCATCTTCATCTTTGATTTATTTTCTGTTCCAACTCAACACGTGTTGTTACAGTTTTGTTAACTTGATTTATTAGCATGGAGACAGCTGAAGAAAGAATTGAAATGAGAGAATGACAAGTCACCATGCATTTTCCAGCATAATGTGGAATGAGACTTTACTGTACAAGCCGCATTGATGGTGTTAAGTTTAAATAAGAATCACTGATTCTCAATATGGGGTCCGGGGACCCCCAGGGGGCACCCTGCTACGATAAATGATTGATATTTAGGAACTAAATGGACCCGAATAGACCTGTCCATTTGGTTCCAAAAGAGGATTTCACAGTGTAGATTGGAGTCCTAGAGAAAACTAAATTAAAATACCACCAAACTGGGTGAAAATTAAAAATTAAAAGTGTTGAGAATCACTGGTCTATTAATGTTGCCAAGGCCTACATCTGTATGAACCATGGGTCACTTTGGGTGCTGCCTGTCTGAACAACTCCTAAAACAAAACACACAACTCAATTAAACAGCAGTATAGGACAGTGTCAAAGGAGTCTATCTTTTTCCAGACTGAGGAGTGTGTGTGTGTGTGTGTGTGTGTGTGTGTGTGTGTGTGTGTGTGTGTGTGTGTGTGTGTGTGTGTGTGTGTGTGTGTGTGTGTGTGTGTGTGTGTGTGTGTGTGTGTGTGTTTATGCGTGTTTATGCGTGCGTGAGTGAGTGAGTGAGTGAGGAGAGCGCTGGCTGGCTACAGATCCGTTCCCCTTCACGGCATTATAAATGTATGTGTGAGGAGGCCCTTAATGGCTGCTAATCCAATTTCTGCCACTGAAATCAAATCTCACTGGCGCCAGTAGTTCTCTCCTTCCCTCGAAAATAATGGCCTCTGCTTTGGCCTGTTTATGAAAAAGACGAGCCACCGAAAAATTCCAGCTCTACCGTACTAAGTCCATCAGAATCATCTTCAGAATTGTTTGCATTCTCCCCTTCCCCCTTCTTAGGAGAGTTATGAATTGGTCTTGAGGTCGTCACAGAGTCCAAAGGAGGGATAGAGAGAGGAGGAGAGGTTTTTGTCAGGCGCATCGCAGGCCATTTACCGTACGTCTTAATGCCTTCTCGAGGTCAGCCATCGATCTTTCTTCAACCGCAAGCAATGGAGATAAGATTAGGCCTTCGATTCCTGCACTGCCGCCGGGGGCAGTTGGTGGATGAAGTCACTTGGCTATGCCAGTAGTCTGTGCATTTCTCTTTTTATTAGGTCATGGCCTCTGTGATTATAGGTTTGCATGTACACATACACCCCAGAAATAGCAGCAGGCCAGTCCAATCACAAAAGAATCTGCCTTTTCTTTTCTGCCGGGCAGTGTGGGGGGGCATATATTTACTTCAGCTAGGGTCCTCTTTTCCAAAACAAAGATATTATGTTTGAAACAGACGAGGGGAGCTTTGGCTTTGGCTTCCTTCCCCCTTGGATATAGATTTGATTGATTATCTGTTAGCCCATCAGTTAGACATATACGTCAGTCGCATTGACTTTCCACAAAGACACATGTATGCTGGAGCATTTAATAATATGATACATCGAATAAGACTTATCTCTTAGCTGGATATCCAGCTGCATGCAGTCATTATCGCTGCAGGCCTCAAATATCAGCAGAGGGGTACAGAAGGGTATAGAAGGACAGTGACTGATGGGGTGGGATTGGGTGGTGAGGTTTAGATGAAAAGATGACTACAAAATGAAAACGTGGTGCATCCCAGTCGCACTGGTTCTGGAATGTCCGGTCGCAAAAGGTCAGCTTGGAACCTCCACCCCAGTACAACATAGGGAAGGTTAATCTTACTTTGCCAGGTGCGTTGGCAGCTGATACGATTGCAAGTGACACTAGAACGTCGAGGAAGTATTTCCCACATGTACATAGTTGATATGTAAGCTTATAGTATGCTTATGGATGGGTCGATGTGGGGCACATGCACAGACACACACACACACACATACACACAAAGCACACACAAATGCACACACACACACACACACACACACACACGCACACGCACACGCACACGCCCACCTCACACACACACACACACACACACACACACACACACGCCCACCCCACACGCACGCACGCACACACACACACACACACACACACACACACATACACACACACACACACACACACACACACACACACACACACACACACACACACACACACACACACACACACACACACACACAAATGGCGCATACTGTTAGGTCATCTTCATAAACAACCATCCCACAATTGTCTGCTTCTGATTCAGAAATTCCAAACATTTTGATTGCTTATGCGATTATTGTTTATTTGTTTTACTTACTTTCAATGCAAACTCAGACACAAATGTCTTACTGGCAGAAGAAGATTTTTTATCTACAAAGGGAAACCAAACATTGTGAAATTAAGGTTTGCTGAAGTGACACTAAATCCAGCCAAATTGAAAAACATTGCATATCTGTGCTAAAAGACCTACTCTGTCTTTGGCAGCCCAGCCTAATTCTTACAGTGCCAGTTATGACTTTGAAAGAAGACAGAAAATGATTTCAGACATGCTGTGCCTTCCAAGACAAAATTATCTTTACGTGCTCTAAGATTTATGAATTTGTTCCTGGTTTTTGAAAGCAACTGAGATGACTTAATCGTTTCTTTCCAGATAAATTAAACAGTTTCTTCTGTGAACCCTGGTAATCAGTTTAAGTGATTACATCGGTTGTAAATATGAGATGATGAAAGCTTGGTGTTCAGAGAGCATTGTGCCCTAAAAGAGAGTCCTTGATATGATACTCCATCTCACTTGCATTGTATCAGATGCAAGGGGAAGAAGTGTCGGAGCCTTGGTGTTGGTTGCCCTCTAGCTGTCAGCACCGAGAACTTGGGGTTATGAAATATAGTCCCAAGGCTGTGCCTGGGCCAATCGTTGGCCCAGGTTTTGTCTTGCAGTTCTATCACCACCGATTATTTCTGCTTGCAGGATTGTAAATAGGACAATGTCTGTAAGCGGATATTAGTACGCCAATAAAAAAAAACGATCCTAACTGCCAGATCCCAAACTCAACAGCTCAGTCTTAAACCAAAGCTGCTGAATTTGTTTCTTTCCTGTCGCTTAGGTATGAAACCGAAGGGCATTGCACTGCAATCTTGTACGTGTTGTAAGTGGTGTTAGAGAGTTCGTAAAGCGGTTTGGATTACAGATCCCCTGCCCGGCCCTGAACTAGCCAGGAAAGCTACAGTAGGCTTTTAACTTAACTCACGTATTTATTTGTGCTTCACGCAATTTGACGTAAATGCTGCCTTTTTTTCAGTGTAAATGTAGCCTTGGGTCCCAGGAATGGCCCATGTGGGCTTCGCCTTGTTACAGTGGGAGTTTAATACTGTACCATGCACTTTATTGCCGTCAAACGTAATTCATGTTGAGCTGGTTGCATTGAAGGCCATGTTTATGCAGCACATAGCAACACTGTTTTGAATGAAAATGACCTCTTTAAATAGCAATTAGGAAAAGAAACCTATAGGCCAAATGCCTTTGAGCCTTGTGTCTGTAATAGCAGCCGTAATCATACTCTAACTCACCCAAAAAATCTAAAGAGACATTTACTAAACAAGCATAACAAGTGTTCTGTTAATGTTTTTCAATTTGAAGGCATGGGAAGTTTTATCAAACAGATGTGAGATGCCTTTTTACGAGATAGCTGCTGATTCGGAGAGTACTTGCTGAAAACATTCAGCAAGCGATTTTAAACTAGGAGTCATGTACGGGAAACATTAATACCGTGGCTTAGAGTGGCAACGTGACTGAAATGAGCTAGATTAAATTAATAGCAGGAAATGGCTCTTTGATGTTTGTTTGCAGTTTCAATTAACAGCGCAATGAATTGTTTTCTCTTTCATGTCTTTTAAAACAGAATAATATTCAAATGCATTTTACTGTGAGGAACCCTGAGGAAGGCTATGGCAGAAACGCGTGGGTTATCCGATTTTACATTTTCAAATATGAACTAGCCATGACATATTAAAGGCTTTTTAACTTTTAAAGAGCAGTGCCTTGGTTTATGTTTTTCTTTAAAATTTTACTGTGAGTTCTTGAGATAGTGTGGCTTTATACCAGTGTGGCCAAAGACCAAGCCTTCTAGAATGGGTAGAGAGATTGTCTGGCAATCAGACGGTAGCTGGTCTGCCGCCCGGGGCAAGACACTGCCTCCTGGGCACTATCAACTAGTGGTAGAAAAAATACTAAAAGTATAGTAAAGTAAAAGTATAAAAATCTTTTGAAAATAGCAGATCTACAAGCTCACAATCTACTTTTTCTATCTACTCCAAATCCCTTCTTCAAAAACAGGCCATCTACAAGCTCACAATACGTCATGTTGTAGATCTGCTATTTTTGCCATTATGTCGGGCAGATTTCACATGAGTGCAAATACCAGAACAACCCTAACAGCTGCTACTGTATAATTATGTACAGTGTGTCTGGATGTCCCCATAAAATCAGCCCAATCACAATTCAGAGCATGACAAAACTAATTTGCTGTAGGAGTGAATTATGTTGTTGAGCGCATTATGCCGTTTAGACAAGTGTTGGGTTTGATGTTTACCTGGTATCCTAGTGACTTTGTAGCACTTAATTGATTTCTTGGCTCTCTGTTTACTTGACCATTTAGCTGTTTGTCAGGGTTCATGCCACTTACTCTGATATAAGAGTGTCTGCTAAATGCATAATTGTAAATTGTAGACACACCAAGATTGGATAGGGAAGCCACAGCGTTATTAGAATGTATGGCCCCTTTTTGGCCAATAATCAGTGGTGTAACTAAGTAACTAAGTAGATTTACTTAAGGAAAATACACTTTTGAGCTATTTGTACTCCAATTTCCAATACTTTTACTTCTACTCCACTACATCTCAGATCCAAATATTGTTCTACTACATTTATTAGAAAGATTTAGTTACTAGTTACCTTGTAGGTATAAATTATAATATTATAAAACATACATAAACCACTTTAGCCCTATCTTATACCGTGGCTATTTGAAAATAGACGATCTACAAGCTCGCAGCGCGTTGTTAGCTTTTAGATCTGCTTTTACTTTTGGTACTTTAAGTACATTTTGATGCCAATACTTTCATACTTTTACTCAAGTACATTTTGAATTCTGGACTTTTACTTGTAAGGGTGCCCTCACACCAAAATACCTGTGAGAGTGGAATCCGTGTTCTGCCAATGCATTTCAATGAGAGTTAAGCGGTTTCATGCCAGCAGAGGATTTCTGCAAAAAACGCTCCCTTATCATTGAAATGCATTGGCGGAATGCGGATTCCACTCTCATAGGTATTTGGGTGTGAGGGCACCCTTATCATTGAAATGCATTGGCAGAACGCGGATTCCACTCTCATAGGTATTTTGGTGTGAGGGCACCCTAACAGAGTACAAAGTATTTCTATATTGCAGTATTGATAGTTTTACTTAAAGTAAAACATCTGAGTACTTTTTCCACCACTGCCAATAACTACCCAGTAGTTAGTGGCTCGGATCATGCAGGCACCAACATCCTTTGAGTGCCAAGATTCTCAAGTATTGTGACCCTAAACCATCAGCGTGGTGTTACTGATCTGGGTGTGTCCGCAATATTCCACCGACAATGTGTGAGATTGTGGCCGCGAGGGGTGGGTGGGCTGGCGGGGGGTGGGTTAATTGGAAGGAGAGACAAACAAAATAATCATAAAATAAATAAAAAATGTAATTTAAAATCAGATTAAGTTAATTAGATTATTGTGCCTGTTTAACCACTTTCAACTGGTTTCCCTATTTTGGGCATGTCATTATTGTAATAAAATTCCACAAAAGTAAATTCTGAAATATCTACAAGCTCATTGCAAACACATTGCATCGTGATGTGGTGTGAGTTTGTAGATCATCTATTTCTAAAAACATTTTGCGATAGGGGGGCTATGGCTATTTGGGGGGTCCTTGACATGGAAATGTTTGGAAACCCAGTTCATTATCACCCATGACAGTCATAATATGCATACAAATATTACGTCCCTCTTACCCTTTACTGTACTCTTTTCCTATGTGATAGTTCACTATTTTTACTTACTTACTATTGTTGCCACCGGGACCAAAAACCAAATAATTATACTCTCATGTAATAAATACAAATCTTCAATCTTCAACTTTGAATTGGAGAACCACTTCAACTGGATAGGGTGCACATACCGATAATAGAAATAGTGATACAAAATGCAATTAAAGTGTGTGCATGTGCTGAATTTTCCCTTTTCCTTAGGCTCACATTTTTTGTTCGTTAAGTACGATAACTCGATAAACATTAACACTTGCCGCCCTCAAAGTACAGGTCTATGTCTTGTTTGGAGGTGTTCAAAGTGTCCCTATTTAGCCAGCCCAATTAGAGATAATGCCACATATTAAACACATATCTTTCCATACAGAAATAGGTCGAGCAAGTGCAATAATAGCATCAAACTAATAAAGCCCCTGCTTGAAACAAAATGTTTTTGTAGCATTTTGTTGCGTTTCCCCCCTCGGTGAACCGTGACATGGCTTGTTTCTTTGTGTTCCACTTCAGGGTCCAGATACTATCTAATCATCCAAGCTTTACTTCACTTTTCCCCCCGCATCAAATGTTCTTTTCCCTTAAATTCCCTCACACTCACTCGCCCTCACGCAACACACATCTCATATTCACACATCCCCTTATCTTATTTGTGGCCTTTGGCAGCCTAGATGGCTGTCCTGTGGTTCAGTAGCCAGTCTGTCATTGATAGCCCTCCATACAAGAACCTCCACCACACACCAGTGGCGTCATTTCAGCAAAAGCTAAGGTATGGCAACATGACTGGTGTCTTGCACGCGCGCCCTCGCGCGCGTGCAAGACACCAGTCATGTTGCCATACCTTAGCAGCAGGCACAATGAAAAGTACATTTTATTATTTCCCCCTGTAGCCAAGGTATGGCAGCTGCCATACCATGCCATACCCAATTGACGCCTCTGCCACACACGGTTCTATGAGCACACAGGAAGTATGGGTTCCCAACAGGGGTGGAAAGTAACTAAGTACGTGTACTGAAAGTACCATTTATTTAGATTTGTTTTGTCAGTACAGGAGTATTTCTACATTGTGGTATTACTACTTTTACATAAGTGAAAAATCGGAGTACTTCCTATCGGTTCCCCAGCATGCCTTGCCTGCCCCAGTGAAACCTGGGATGCATTTACCCTGGGCTGGAGGACCTTTCCAGCTTGGAAAGAGTTATGCAACTTACCATACATCTCTCCCCACTGTATTCCCCAGCAGTGACAGTGAAAATGCTGGGTTGAATAAAAGTACATGAGTTTGGGGGGGGAGGGTTGTGCGTAGAGATATTGGCTCGACAAATTTGTATCAACGCGAAAGAAACTAATGAAGCATTAGCCTCGGGATCCAGGCATTTCATTCTAGAAAGAAAAGCCTGGGTAAAGCCCCCAGTAACTGTGGTTCAACCAATCAGGCAAGTCTGTGTGTATACAAACACATTTCCCCCCTCCCCCTCCACTCTATGACAGGCATCAAACAGGTCGGTGTCTTTGATGCTTTCATTGATAAAATGGTAAATGGTGCATTTATATAGCGCTTTTATCCAAAGCGCTTTACAATGTGCATTACATTCACCCATTCACACACACATTCATACACCGGTGGCGGTGGAAACCATGCAAGGCACCAACCAGCTCACCGGAGGCAACTTGGGGTTCAGTGTCTTGCCCAAGGACACTTCGACATGTAGACAGGAGAAGCTGGGATTTGAACCGCTGACCCATGGAGCATTGGCCAACCCACTCTACCTCCTGAGCTACAGCCGCCCTGGAGCTCAGGAGTTTGATAAGTTTCACTAACGTTCGTTTCACTAACAAACTCGTGACACTTTTATTGCCCAATCAATTACCTCAGTTCACAACCCCTTTGAATTTCAAATGGAGCAATTAAGAGCTCTGGCCAATTCCTGAAAAAAACAGAGATCGGTGAACAAATGCTATTGGCCGCTGAGATTCAGCGGCTCGTATCCCTGTCCTTCTGGGTCATAGAACGTCCGCGCTCGGCCAGGCTAATGAAGCATTGACTTGAGCATGAGCAGCGACCATTAATCCGAATAATAAGACATGTTTTCCCTCTTCTTTTTCCAGGAGGATCAGGCAAACACCGATCCAAAGAACCAAAGAAGAAGAACAACAAGCAGAGGCTCCGGTTTCGGGCTCAGAACCAACACAGCGACCACCTGGCGTCCGTGCGCTCCAGCCAATGAGGACTGAGGCTCAGCAAGGAACCGACGCAAAGCTGCTAGCTGCTGCTCCACAAACACCCTGACCAACGACTCCCGTCCCACCCACCCCATCCATCCAACCAACCAACCAACACGACCCCCCCCCCCCCTCCCCTACTACCAACTCTGCCTCCGGCGCACGGTTCAAACTCAACTCAAACCTGTCACACCATGGCGCTAACGTACAGTACAGTCGCAGTATCGATACTAAACATACCGCTCGGTGTCGCTGCCTCCCGCTGCTCCCCCAACGCCCCGACCCCACCACCCCCAACGCAACGGCGACCGGTCGACCTCAGCAACGCCCCCAACCCCCCCACCTTTGCCCCCGCCCGTGCCCCTCACACAGCGTAGAACTCGTAGAAGGCCTGTTTCCCTTCGTGCACATGTCATTAACCATCCGCGTTGATGGAAAACCAGAGGGGGCACCACAGACTGAGGAGTTCAGAGAGACAGGAAGAGTGAAGTGGACATTGTTATTAGAGGTATAGTAAAGGGAGTGGGGCAAGCCTTCTGGGGGAAGGGAGGACCCTGATGGAGGAGAAGAAAGGAGGGATGAGGGAGTGAGGGAGAAGAAGAAGTAGAAGAAGAAGGGGCACGAAGACAAGAATAAGTTTGGCTTAAGCAAATGACGCTGATGGACATGTAACTGACATCTTGAACTAAAAGAGACTTTTTTTCCCCTGTATTTATGTCAAAGCTACCCTTAACGCTCCCTCTGACGGAGACAGAGTATCCCACATATGGCCTTTATGTTATGTACATTTTTGAGAGTAATGTTAAGAAATACCATGCATAGTTGCAAAGTATTTTATTCTCAGCACAAACTGTTTACGTTCAGACCGCTTTATGCTCTAACTGTATAGTGTGGATAAAAAAAGAAGAAGAAATGTAGTTGTTTGACTAGCATGGCAACGAACTCATGTGTACATAGTGGGTGAGTTTATCTAATTATGAAAAAAACCTATTACTGTATTTTCAGTATTGAGACGTTCACAGTTGTAAATGTTTTAGAGATGAAAAAGGTTGTAATACCAAGCTACAGGATTAAACAGATTAAAAACTAAATAATAAACATAGCCACCACCTAGCTATTACATTTATATGGTATATATTTGATTTATTTATTAATTCTATTTTGTACTTTTGTGTTCAGTGAGATTTTTTTGCCTCATACTGTTGTTACTCTTATGTGCTGAAATATTCTTTAAAATCCTTATACCAATACACATTAACTTTGTTTTCTGTCTGGTATGTCAAGCAAAGTGTCATATCACATCCATTTGACCTCATCTACTGATTTAAATGCTTTGAGGATAAAAAAAAAAGAAAGTATGCATCGTTTGACATATTCTAGATTTAATATTTCAGGATCCAGCAAATATATGGTCATAGGACTGCATATGTGTACATTGTGTTTTATTAAAATACATTTCATGTGACTCTGTGATGAAGCTGTTCACTATTGTCGGTAGTCTACTGCACTGGTTCTCAGAGTGGGGTCCGGGGACCTCCAGGGGTCCTTGAGGGAGTTCCAGGGGGTCCCCAGCTAAATGTTAGTTCGGAACCAAATGGACCCTTATGTGTCTGTATTTTACAATATAAATTCGGGTCTCAGAGATAGAAATGCCTTTAAATGAGGGTCCGTAGCCTAATGCATGTCAAACTGGGGGTCCTTGAAATTATAATGGTTGAGCATCACTGCGTGAAAGCCGTGAAAATCTTCTCTTATGGGGTCCCTGGCATATCTTTTCAAATGGGGGGGTCCGTGGGTTAATAAGTGTCAATTTGGGGGTCCTTGACATAAAAAAGTTTGAGAACCACTGAGCTACTGCACTGGTTCTAATCGTGGGGTCCTGTGACCGCCAGGGAGAGAGGGCGAGATCATTTAGCGACCTACAACCGGGTTGCAACGTGTTCGGTAGTTTTCAGCGACCGGGTCGCTAAATCAACCGACCGGGCCGGTAAATCACCAACCGGGATGCTAAATTCACGAACCGGGTCGCTAAATCGACCGACCGGGTCGCTAAATCGACCGACCGGGACGCTAAATCCACCGACTGGGACACTAAATCCACCGACCGGGATGCTAAATCCACCGACCGGGACGCAAAATCCACCGACCGGGTAGGTAAATCCACCGACCGGGGTCGCTTATCCACCGACCGGGCTACTAACCCTAACCCTAAACTTAACCTCAGTAACCGTACCTCAGTAACTAACCTGCCGACGCAACCTACCGACCGGGTCGCTAAATCACCGACGGGGCCGCAAAATCACCGACCGGGTCGCTAAATCTACCAACCGGGTAGCTAAATCTACCGACCTAAAACTGCAGGCCGGTCGGTAGATTTAGCGACCCGTTCGGTCGATTTAGCGGCACGGTCGGTGATTTACCGGCCCGGTCGGTTGATTTAGCGACCCGGTCGCTGAAAACTACCGACCACGTTGCGACCCGGTTGTACCGGTAGGTCGCTAAATGATCTCGCTCCTACTGGCGCCAGGGTTCCTTGAGGAGATGAGGGTCTGTAACTCTGAACAAATGGAAACACATGAACCTATACGGGTCCTTTTGGTTCCATCCGCTGAGTTAAACTAACACTGAGGATTTGACAGTGTAGATTGGGGCTCCAGAGATAATGAATGGTACCAATGGTGGGCCCATGGCCTGATAATGAATATTTCTAATGTTGGGCAGAAATATCCAAGATATTAACTTTTCAGGAAATGGAGGGGGTTGTTTTTAGAACAACACAACACTGCCTCATCAAAGTTAGCATGGTGACTCCTTATATTATCATCACTTTAACCAAATGCAGCTTCTAGTCAATGGGGGACAAAGTCCACAAGTAGGTGGTTTGACCGACAGTTGGATCCAATGAAGTTAGGAGGCTTAGTCAGAACGTACTTTTAATACTTTTCAATGGTTCAATATTTGTAACTCCCACACACAGATATAAAGGGTGTTCAATAGCACTGATTTATTAAAGAAAGAAGAAAAGATAGCTGGTTTCTGCCCGACAGCAAAGATATTAAACTGGGGGGCTGAAGAAATTCAAAGGTTTTTTGAATCACCGGGCTACTGTGCATAACGCTAAACGCCGCTCATCTCACTCTACTATTGATACACTTATGCGCTTTGAAACATTTGCTAAAACAATCACGTCGCACCAGCGTGACACACAAGTGCTAACTAACTCCAAGCCAATTAATGATTGGATTTGGTCAATTGGGCCTTTAACAGCATATGACGTCAGCGTTGAGGGCTTGTAAGACGGTATGACGTGTCCTCATCCATGGTGCCTGGCAAGGACGTCATTGGTGGCCCATAGCTTTCCAACCTCATCATGTAATGCACTGACTGACGTACTTGGCTTTGGGTCTGTCTTCCGTCACACACACACCCATTCATCCACCTCTTTATGAGAAACACGTCACACTCTCAGTCATTTTCATGGCCCTCGGAACATTGCGTAAAGATATATAAAAGTCCCCTTCAGACTAATGCTGCCTGGTATATGCCAAAGACAAAATGTTTTAGTGCACGTCACGGCCAATTAAGCCAGAGATCCATACTGTATAATCATTGCCCGTTAAAAAATGTGAGGCCAAATCTGCCAGACAGCTTATGGACGCACAGTAGCAAATGAATCATGTTGTGTCATATATATCATTCTGAGAGACACAGACCACAGGCTTCCTGCCCCTGCTAACCCTCTGAAGTCACACATGATATTTCCATAGGGAGGCTGATCAGTGTTGAGATATCCCACTCACTTTGCTGCCTATACTGCTTGCGCTGTAACACATTGGGAGCTTGTAGATCTGCCATTTTTGGTGGGCGACACCGGCACACAACCAAGGTAAAAATCAAGCCAGACTCTCCGCAGGCTTGATGAGTATCTGAACATCTTTCACAGGTGTTCACACTGGTCCCTTAGTCTATCTCACTGGAACATTTACCCACTTTCACCAACACAATCATATTCACAGCGCAACACTGCAGCTAAATATTCAGATCTCATTGTTGACATAAAATCGAATATTCCTTGCAAATAACACTATAACGCGCAAGTAATGTTGACAAGCCTCTGGGTGCAGCCAGCCAGCCTGCCAGCCACCCTGCCAGCCAGTGAATGAAACAAAGAAAGAAAAAAGCACTGTTGCACTGAATGAAATAAAGAGTAGATGTAGTGAGTTGTGTTAAGAAGACATCTGCTGCTAGTTACAAGTTAATGAACGATTCACAGATGTCATCCCCTGGGCCAGACTGTCACTGCTCCAGACTGGGGGATTAAACCTAAAGGCTTAAGGAGAGGAACTGCACTGAAGTGGATTCATTAAGCAGAAGACCACCAGCACCACTAAAACACACATTACGACGTCTGCAGTGGAAAGAAATAAAGGCACCTCTGAGTATTTCTGTTGCACATTTATTACAGTGAATGGATCTGTTGTTTTCCCCTCAGCTTTGTTCCCCCTGATACCAGCACGGCAGGCAGTTGTGGCGACCCTTGTGACCCCTAATTGTGTTTGTGAGGAAGGGGCTGGACGTCGACGGCGGTTTGAGTGTTGTGCCGTAGAACTAGAGCATCAGCGTTCTTACAAAACATCTGAAAGAATTGTCGTCCCTGTTCCCGACTTCTGTAAACCACTTCTGTAAAGTCTGAGGTAGCTTTAAAGGAATTGTGTATGCGCGGCGTTGCGTGTGTCTGTGTGCATGCGTGTCTGCGTGCACACGCGTGCATGTTTGTGTGAGTGTTTTACGTCTGTACCGTATGTGGTTAGGTGGCTGAGACTGAAGCTCCCTTTTAATCTGACAGAGAGCATTTTCATTAGTTCTGTTGGGTCCTATTATTAAATCCTGCTTCAAAGGACCAACAAGTGAAACCACTGACAGGAAATGGCTCAGTGGGCTCTAAACAGTATAGATCACTGATACCCATCTATGCTTTAAAAGCAGGATGTTATGGTGCATAGGCACTGTATGTATCCTATCTTACAGGTAATGTAATAAAGGCAAAGGCCTTGAGTTGAGAGCCGTGCTGTACAATGGAGAGAGACCCTCTGTTGTTTGTCATACATGTATGCTGTTCTGTTAATGCGTTCATGGTGGGTCTAGTCTAAAACTTTGGCCCTTACAAATCAAGTAGCCTATGACAGGTGACCGGTAATGGTAGGCTACACAGTAAAATCCTAAGTGTTCATTTTTATTCTGAAAGTGTACAATGGATCCATTTGCTTTCATTGGTTAAAATGGATAAATTAACAATGAGGATTTGTTTTGTACAAAAATCATATAAATAGGCCATGTATATATGAGTTATGGGTGAAGCCGGCCGGGGTGACTGTTATTATTATGGGCCTGGACCGGTAGGACAGCGGGCTCCCCCGGGGTGACTATTCTAACAATATTATGTATCTTAATCACCACTGTGAATCTAATTCTATCATTTATTGTTGATGTTTTTTATCAAAAGGATGAAAACCATTCCAAATAATAATGAAAAAAGAACGATGAAATCAATAATAATCAAATACCGAAAAGACAAAGAGTTTCTAATTATGAGCTAGATTACAAAGGTATGATTTCAATTCACATTTCAAAATGTCCACCGAGCCCATGTCTCAAGTACTTCTTTGATACAATGTTGCACCATTTTGGTGTATAGAGGGTGAAGGCATGCTTTCCCACAAGACATGCAGTGTGTTGGGGAGCCAGTGCTGGCCTAGCAGTCCAGGCAGGCGCATACCACATAGGCTATGATGCTGACAGGCAGCACGTCGCAGGTTCGAGTCCCCTCCCAACAATCTTTGCTGTGTGTCACTCCCTGTCTCTCTCAACCCAGGCCATTTCTTGTCTTTATCTCCACTGTATACAATCAATAAAGACAGAGAAGCCTCAAAAACATGCTGGGAACCCAAGGGCTTATGCACCGTGAAGTCTGTTCATTTAACTCCAGGAGTGTACAAATGTAAGCAAATAGACCCGGCCTTACGGGACCATTTGGTTACATTTGAACACTCCCGGAGTTAATGCAAATGGATAAACTAGCACTGAGGATTTTACTGTGTGAGGGGAAATAAAACAACAGGGAATCAGTGATGTAAGAAGGTGCTAAACCATTAAGAGCTTTGCATTCAAGCGAAGAGACTTTAAAATCAATTCTAAAAGATACAGGGAGCCAATGCGGTGTAGCTAAAACAAGAGTCATAATTATGCTCTCTCTTGCCTATTGTCATTAAAAGTCTAGGAGCACAGTTCCAAATTAGCTGTATAGTTTCTCAATTGACTTTTTTTCCTCTTTTTTTAAGAGCAGTAAATGCTTCCCATGGATTGGATTCAGCAGGGCAAGTAACTTAATTGGGACAAACTGATTGGGAAGGATTAGTCATTTAGTCGTTAAGTTACGTTTATGTTGTAATGAGTTTGTATAATGGTAGCACCAAATTTGCCCGGACTGCCACTGGGCAAAGTGACACATTTTGGTCAAATGTAGATGGCAGAAGTGGAAGTTATGACATCGGCTGGGCTAATAACATTTCCGTGGACAATAAACGTTGTAATCATTTGCTGGTTTTAATAACTGTATAATGGGGCAATGGTTGCCCTTTGAGTTGAGGGAAATTTGGAAACATTAACATTCAAATAGGCGTGAGCTTTTGCCATCGATGTACACAGCAACGAGTGGGGACACAACTCTTATATCACAGGCCAAATGACTCTTAAATACATAGAACTAATTTACCATATGGAAATCATGCACATATTGGAGACATACACAAATCAAATCACAAACGCATGCATTATTATTCCCAAATTAAGACAGATTCTGTCCAGATTGCAAATTGTATCCAGAGTCCATTTCATCTGAACACAAAATGGCTTCATATGGGAAAAAGTGGCTGGCTAACACATTTATTGCATAAATAAATATATCAATAAAAAGTAATCGCCTGTTAAAGTCATTTTCTTCATGCTGCAGCGACTTGTCAGATTGGAGGACCCTAAGCAGTTATGGAAATCCATAGCTAATGCTCTGTCTGCATGACACAGGGCAGCAGCTGGACACAAGCGTCTACAGATAATGAACACAGTCACCTAACCCCATTATATGTGCCTCACCTGCTGCACAGGAAGGGACCAGAGTCAAGTTCACTCTAGAGAATCAAGCGCTTTAACACCCACCCCTTCGTATTAATATCATTGCGCGGTTATTTTATTATTTATTATTTCCAAACATCCAGACCTTGGATGACAAATGGGGAAATATTTACGAGTCACTTGCACTGGCGCTGTTCCTCTGGTACCAGCTTCATAACGTCAGGTGCAGAGTGAGCTCATGGGATCCATATCGCTGTGCATTACCCAGAACAGACAGCCATTTCTAAACTGTCCTGGAATAGGGTTTCCTCTGGGCACTGTTAGTTGTGTTGGGTTTATTTAACCCCACAATATTATTTAATCCCCCTGTCCCCTCAAACGCCTCGTTCTTTCCTAACAGGGAACGCAGAACCAGCACCGTGGCGGAATCCTGGATTCTTGGACTGCTGTAAATTTGCACGCAGACTCTCAAACAAAAACACACGGGCATTGTCCCTGTCCACCTGAGGGGAAGGAGGGAGAGCAAATCTGTCCTTCCATTCAGGATGTGACATGCAAGGTCTTTATGACCAGAGCAGAATCATACTGTGCAGCTAAAACACATTAGTGATTACCGGCGGAGCAAACAATTCCCCTTACTGGTGCGCTGAGAGCCGTGGCACAGCCGTTGTGTTGGACTCGGGAGCCAGCTGGTGAGGACAAATCCTCAAGGATTCCTATTTTCCCCCTCCCGGTTCCTTGGCAGCCCCTCTTAGTTCATAGAATTTTTATATGTGCCTAGTAGCCGTGTTACTACCGGTTTCAAGGGAGAATTAATCCGAAGCAGGTCTTATTAAAGCATATTAAGACCGGTGAATTGGATATAATGTGACCAGTAAAGGCCCAGAAGGGTCGTATCTCCTCCATAGCTGACACTAGTGGCCCTTTAGGAGCGGGGCTGCGCTACCCTGTAGTGGCACTGAACAGGTTCCAGGGGGGCTATTCGGGCAATTGAGCCAAGAGTGAAGCATTGTGGGTAAGCAGGTTTTAGAGGGGTATGTGCACCGTACAGTAGGGGGTAAAGGAGAGTCTCATTGTCCAGGAATGTTTACCCCCCTTTTCCTTCATTCAGGAGCGGATTATGCAGCGCCATGCTCCGGAGGCAACCTTTGCCTCCACTTGGAGGGTCTATGTGGGGAATATTCATTCATACCGATACACCCACACAACAGACCATATCTCGATAATAAGTGGGCTGGTTGATTGCTCCCCCGCAAGCAATGCTGCGAAGGTGAGAGTGAGACTGGGGCCTTTGCCGGGCGTCATACTTCCGTCTCTCCCGTTCCCCTCTGCTGTCTGGGGCGGCTGGAGCCGGTGATGCTCCCCTCCAAGTGGGCTAACATGCAGCCGTCAGCCGTCCTCAGCACTAGCACTTTTTATTAGGCGGCGTGGCGTTGTGTGGGTTGGTAAAAATGTGTTTAATCAGCCCAGCAGCAGGGGAGGTCTTGACCTCATGTCAATAGTTCCCAGTCTTGATTGGGCTTGTGTGTGTGTTAGTCACTAACTATGGGTGCGTGTGTGTGTGTGTGTGTGTGTGTGTGTGTGTGTGTGTGTGTGTGTGTGTGTGTGTGTGTGTGTGTGTGTGTGTGTGTGTGTGTGTGTGTGTGTGTGTGTGTGTGTGTGCGTGCGTGCGTGTGCGTGTGCGCGTGTGCGTGTGGGTGTGGGTGTGTATGTGCGTATGTCCGTGTGTGAGTGTGTGCGTGTGTGCGTCTATGCGTGTGTGCGTGTATGCATGTGTGCGAGTGTGCCGTGCCATGCCGTGCGTGCGTGCATGCGTCTTGCATTGAATGTGCTTGCATCTGTGTGTATGTGTGCTATATGGTGTGTGTGACCTCATGTCAATGGTTCCCAGCCTTTGCTGTGGAGTGTGACCTGCGGTGGTGCCTCTGGTTCACACTCTGCTCTCTCTGGTTTCAATGATTAACTGTAGAAAGTGATGACTAATATGTTGGTGAAGCGGTTGAAACTATTGGGATTTTAGAAAACACATTCTTGCTTAATCACAAAATTATCCAAACAAACAGCAAGGGGAAACCATTTATAGCGTGTGACATGGACATTTTGAATTTAGTTCACAATTCAGTTTAGAATTTATTGCGACGAAGGTTGCAGTTTACTATGAGAAACGTCACAGCTTGTCTGTGTCCGTCCGTCCGTGTAGACGTGTACTCATTTTTACTGTCTATGGGTTTGCCGCTCTTACATCATGCTCTGATGTCACTGTGATGTCAGGGGAACCACTCTACCAGAATGGGTTCGCCGCTCTGACATCACGCTCTGGCTTCACTGTGATGTCACACTAACAGAATCCCTTTTATGCTCATATATGGAGTTCCCTGATGTCATCAATATTAATGATGCCCTAGTTAGAGAGATCCCTGTGATGCCAGGGGGAACAAATCCCTTTTATGCCCATGCATATATGGAGATCCCTGATGTCCACATCCCTGATGTCCACATAACTG
>NC_137811.1:56165662-56180662 GCF_963921795.1 Nannobrachium achirus
TCTCTACTTTTATCCCTCAACACCAAAAGTCTTCGCTGAAAATATGGCCATACTGGTAGAGCGTATAAATCTGCTATTTTCGCAGAATGTTTGTGCCAGATTAGGGACAGGGTTCATGTGGTATGATCTACCGTATACTTCATTGTACGACAGAGTATTAATGAGGCAGCATTGGCCTCCTCCCGCCCTTCTGTTCCATGCACGCACGGCAGTTGGCACCGCAGCCCCCAAAAGCAAGGCTCTGTGACACAATACTGGGAACGTTGCCAAAGCATCTGTAACACAGGAAGAAAATCCAAATGGGAGACCATTGTAATTAGTCCAATAAATGTTTTAATGTGAATGTATTGGAAACAAAGCGGCGCTTATTGCGGCGCGCATGGCTTTTATTGTGAGACCTTGTAAGCGGATGATGTCTTCTGCGCGGAGTCAAAGGGCTCTCTTATTCTGTAGCAATGAAAACATTTAAAAGGATGCCTTACACCAACAAAACCTGTATTCTGCCACTGAGGAAGCAGGAACGTCTAACTGCTTCCCTGTCTACAAATACGAGGATGTAATAAAAAAAAATGCATAAATGGATTTTGCCTTAATTCGAGTCAGTTTTTTTATGATCACTCTATAGCCCTGGCCCCTGATAAAAGAAATTGTTGTTATCGGGGGGAAACCTATTTGTCATTTAAAAAATTAGCTGATCTAAGCACACAATGCCTCGCACCGGCATTGTGCTTGTAGATCTGCTATTTTCACTACTTATATCTTGTATGATGAAGCAGGGCTTTACGAAAAAACATACACATTTAACACTTTGAGATATGAGGTTTCTGCCCGACAGTGACGATATGAGAATGTATGTAAAGGCAGATACCACTTTTAAGAAGCATGCTGGTTTAATTTGTTTTAATTAGGTGCTTTGTATCATGGATGCTTGCTTGTAATATTATGTTAAAAGTGCAATGCACTGCAGAGCTACTGAAATTGTTATGAGTTTAATACAGTAAAGTAGGCTGCCATGCTCATTACTGAATAGGCGGCTAGGGTAGTTAGAAGATATATCGTATACATGCCTGGAACAACCTTTTGGAACCTGCCTAGGCGCACACACGCAGATGCACATGCTCACACACACGCTCACGCACACGCACACGCACACGCACACGCACACACACACACACACACACACACACACACACACACACACACACACACACACACGCACTCCAGACTGCCCAGCTTTAATGGGCCGGGGCTTGCAGTCAAGGCCCCTCGATAGATGTGGCTTTCTAGAGGGTGTTGGGGGGGCTGGAGGGGCAGAGAGGGGGTCAGGCACGTTCACCACTGGGTGTCGGCCAACCAAATTGCTGCCACATGAATGGCTTGTGCACTTGTGATTAGGAAAATAGGAGGGATAGGAAGGTGGAAGAGGGTTACCCAGGGGCGTCACAAGGGGGGAAAAGTGGGACTGCGTTACTAGGGCCCAAGGTGGAGGTGCCAGCTATTGAAAAATTGCAGACATACAAGCTCACAGTGCCACGCTGCGAGCTCATAGATCTGCTATTTTTGAAAAGTCATGAAAATGTGTGCAAATCTTTGAATATAGGCTATGTATTTTTTAAGCGAACATTTTGTAACTCAAATTTTGGTTCTTGGGGATCCCTGGAACTAAATATTTTGAGAAGGATTTGAAATATATATATTTCTTTTCAAAAATACTAGATCTACAAGCTCACAGCGCGGCACTCGGAGTCGGTGCCGCACTGTGAGCTTGTATACCTGCTATTTTTGAATAGTTAAAACACAAAATAATGCGTAATAATATGTTCCCAGTCTAAATGGGTTAAACCCCCTCCCCCTATGAAGAACATTCATGTGGGGACCGCAGTGAATCCTTGTACCCAGGGCCCAGAATTTGGTGCGACACCCCTGGGTGGAAGAGGGTTACCATGGTTTCAAAGAGATCCGGATAGGTAGGCACACCAACCAGAGGGGTAAACAGAACGTAAACACCGGCATCTGTATTAGGGCAACTGACTGTTGAGTGATGTGAGAGGGCCATTCGCGTTCATCCATCGTGGTCGCCATATGGAAAAGCCAGTCAAAGAGGTCCCATCAGCCTCTAATTTTCTATGACTGTGTCCTGTGCTGGTTAATTAACCCACAAGTTAGCCGGTCAGACTCAACAGTTTTGTCTTTGCTTCCTTCCCTCCGGCAGGCAGTATATTTAGCCGTCTGGTGTGGAGTGGCGGGGCGGTTGTTTAGAGGTGACATGGCTGCCGCTCGTGGCCTGCTTGGTCACAGGCTGTCGCGGCTGTAAAAATGTTTGTGAAGTGAAAAACCCCAAAAGCTGTGGTCCCGTGCCAAAAAAAGGGTCTTCACTCACACTCTGAGCATAATGACAGAGCAACAGACGTTCGTCGGCAGCACTCAGCAAAGCTCCCATGGACGGCAGTGAGGCCCCAAAACTATGGGCTGTGAAGTCCCCTGGTCGCTGTGCTGTGAAGGCCGCTGGTTCTATCGCAGTCATTCTTCAAATTCTTCAAAATGAGTGACAAAAAGGAGTAAACAAACATTTTTTATCATGCCCATCCGATGCCTAAGACTTGTTAAGCATACCCAGACTGCAATTAGCCTGGAATCTTAATTTGCCTGCAACGTTAATTAATCCATATAACTTGCACAACAGTCTCGTAAAGACCCATGCTGGTATAGCTGCGATACATTATGGAGAATGTGCAATGGAAATGCTTAGGCCCACTCTTCCAACCACTCAGGAGCATTTAGTAAGCAAAATGGCCTTTTTCAACACCACATTCTGTCGCCCACCACTTCTTCCAAGCAGGCGGTCCAGAATGAGGCACATTGGAAACCGTTCTGATTTTATCCATGTTGCCTCGCACCCAGCATAACGTGGCAAGCATTACACGATGAGGGACTAATGATATATTTTCCCAGCTGGAACGTGGGAATCGCACCGCGGACCCAGAGCAGTGTCGAGTCTCAGTAAATTAGTGCGTGCTGCTAAGTGAAAAGTGAACCGCTTGCCAGAGCTGTGTTGGCTCAGGACCCAGGGGGAACCCGCGATACCACATCATGACGGGAGATACAGAACCTATGGGGAGAGGAAGCTCTATGCCAGCAAGATACTTTCAGAAACCCAGACTTCACCCCTCTGACTGCTCGGAAATATCCATTTTAATAAGGGGGAAAAGTGGATTTGGCCAGACAACTTCTATCTTCGCATGGAAACTCATCTGTCCCGGTGTGAGGCGACACCCTCTGTGACTTTTAACCAGAGCTTTGAGCACGGCAGAAAGCTGCCACTGGCCATGACAGAATGTGTCAGCAACTTTTGGGAGGTTTCTCTGAGAAGGGATTATCTTAATTGTCATGATACGCACAATTACGGTGTGTGTATACTGTATACTGTATAGGCCTAGGTGTGTATACTCTATATATTCACACACACACACACACACACACACACACACACACGCACACACACACACACACACACACGCACACACGCACGCACGCACGCACGCACACGCACACACACACACACACACACACACACACACACACACACACACACAACATAAAGTATGAGTTGCGTGTCTGTCTGTCTGTCTGTCTGTCTGTCTGTCTGTCTGTCTGTCTGTCTGTCTGTCTGTCTGTGTGTGGCTGGACGCAGATAGGGCCAGCTGATTTTCTGCTTCGTCGCTAATTAGTATGAAAACCTCCAGCTCATGTCTGTGTGTCTGTCACTCTTCTGACATCACAAACCTCATCCCAGCTCAGCAGAAGGATGTAGCTGACCTGTTCTGACATGACAATGACACATTTTGTCCAACTTAAACAACCAACCACAACGTGAGTCACACTGATGTCATCAATATTAACTAATTTACTGCCCAACCCGAAGATCCTGAGAAAAGGACGTTGGTCCTCTCTGCCAGGCCTGAGGAACCCGATAATTTAATATACTTTAATCGATATAAAACAATCCAAAACCAGATCGCAGTTCAGGCTGCTCAGCTTTTCCCAGTGTGTTTACTTCCTGATTCGGCCGGTAAACCGGAACCGGAAGCCGTAACCCGGAATCGGAAGAAGCCGGTTGTAGTTCGGCTGTAGTTCTTTCGTTTATTTACATTCTAAGCACTGCTGAGAGTAGCTGGAGAACGGTGAATCGGATTCACATGAGTTTTTTTGTGTTCGCGAACGACGTACAGCGTGTACACGCGCCGCGCAGTCTTGCAGTCAACTATATACCGTAATTGCCAGACTATGCCGTTGACTTTTTTCCCATGCTTTGAACCCTGCGGCTTATACAACGATGTGGCTAATCTATAGATTTTTACGGCCACCAGGGGCACTCTAGCACGAAGCGCAAGAGACACCTGTGGCTTATATTCAAGTGCGTCCTGTATATACACACATTTGTTTTTCGTTCTAAATTTAGCTGGTGCGGCTTATATTCAGGTACGGCTTATAGTCCAGCAATTACGGTAAGTCGATTTTGATTTATGGCAGAGACTGTGTTAAGCCCATATCTGGGAATGCCCTTATATGGACATGTAATTATGACTTATGCTAATATGACATCACTGCAGGGAAGGGTTGCCTGGGTTACAGCCAGGGTATTTAAACCACTCCCTAATCAAGCACAGGTGTTTCTTATAAAAGGAGGCAAACGGTTTTTCAACTGTGCAGAGGAGAGATATCATCACGTGAACATGTCTGGAGCGTGTCAGGACAGATGGAGTCGTTGGCATGAGATTCAGAAAGGACTACAGTTCATTCAATCAACCCTGCCTTTTCCTGGAACTCAAGAGCAGTATGAGGTGTTCACTGAGGACCTTGTATGGAATCTTTTTGGAGAAGGAAACGATGTGTTTAATGAAGGGGAATGGACAAAATCCATTGAAATGTACACTGAGGCCTTGAGTATCGCAGAATATGCAGATTCTGAAGAGATCGCTGTTCCATCAGGACTACTAGAAAAGTTGTATGCGAATCGTGCTGCAGCATACTTGAATATTGTGCCTGGGATCTATGACCAGGCATTAGAAGACTGTGAAAAGGCACTTCAGTTGAATGAAGGAAACTACAAAGCATTGTACAGAAAGGCAAAGTCCTTGAAGGCACTGTGGAGACATCAAGAGGCCTATGAGGCTGTTGCCAAGTGTTCTCTAGGAGTGCCTCAGGATCCCAATGTCATACAATTGACTCAGGACCTTGCCAAATTGCTGGGATTGAAAATTCGTAAAGCTTATGTTAGGAGTAAGCCAGCCTTGAATGTCTTGAATGATTCAAGTAATTCAGAAACATCAAGGTCATCTCCTGGGTCTGCTTCTGTGGATGATATAGAAATAGAAGTTTCTAGGTTGTCTCAGGAAAGTGGGATTTTACTACCGATCCAAGCTCCAGTAACAGTGAACTCACCTTCGAATGACAAAGTGGTGGATGAACTTCCTCCCAGCAATATCTCTTCTGTACCTCCAAATGCGGCCTGCAACTTCAATGGGCCTAGAGCAAGGACATCCTACCCTATGCCTGAATCCCATCAAGATTTTGAAGCTGATATCATTGGTGATGACCTTGATGATCTACTAGACCTAGCAGGCCCCCCAGAATCTGCCATGGACATACCCACAATGAAGGGGCCTATTCCTTTGCCAACCAGTATTGCCTCAGGCAATTCCATGCCAAGTCCATTCTACACGTCTTCTCATATGAACCAATTTCTCAACATGACGCAGCCATTTACTGTTAATCTGCCTCCTCCATATCACAAGTCTGGGACAAGTGTATATTTAGGTGCAGACACGTTGGACTCATTCACCTCACCCATGGATTCATTGGATAGGCTTTCCATATCAGAGTATCCAAGAGAAAATGGTCAGCATTCCTTCATTACACCGGTCAACAACCATATCCATGATAGCCCCATGGGAATGGCTGTAGGTATGCCCAATAACTCAGCCCTTCCTCCAGCTGTGGATTTGGCAAAAAATCCTTTAGCAGAAACTCATCAATTCAGACAAGCATGTTCACAATGCTTTGTCAAATCTGGGACTGGGATGTTAGACTACAAACTAAATACTGAAGAGCACAAATGCAAGAAGGATGCTTTACTTGGTAGAATCAAAGATCTACCAGACAAGTCTTGGAAGCTAATCCGACCCAGACCAACGAGAAACCATTATATTGGACCCTATTACCTGTGCAAGGAAGTGTCCATTGGACAAGAGTGCCTATATCCTGGCCGCTGCACATTTGCATATTGCCAGGAGGAGATTGATGTTTGGACCCTGGAGCGAAAAGGATTTCTCTACAGGGATTTGCTGTTTGATCCCTTTGGGCCCAGTGCCAAGTTGACCGTCCCCAAGGTCCTACAGGAACACCGTGGGATATTCATGTTTCTCTGCAGAGTGTGTTTTGATCACAAGCCCAGAATAATCAGCAAGCCCAACAAGGCCAACCCCACTGTTTGCTCTCATCCAGTGACGAAGCATGACTTTGAAGATAATAAGTGCCTGGTCCACATTTTAGAGGAAACCACAGTGCGAGGGAGAGCGAGTGCATTTTCCGGCAGCGGCAGAAGCCACGGCACCGCGGCAACTGCCGGACCGGTACCTAACCTTAACCCTAACCTCAGCAAAACTATGCCTAAACCTAACCTTAACCCTAACCTCAGTAAAACTATGCCTAAACCTAACCTTAACCCTAATCCTAACCTTAGTAAACCTATGCCTAAACCTAACCCCAACACTAACCACTGTTGGACTAATGGGACGTCTGACTCCGACTGCACAGTGCGTTACTCTAAAATTAGACCCTTGCATCCACAGCGCCAGCTGGACCTTTGTCGTCACGAGGCGCGCTTTGGCTGTGTGAGAGAAGATGATTGTTTCTATGCCCACAGCCTGATTGAGTTGAAGGTCTGGATGATGCAACGGGACATGGGCATCACTTTTGAAAATATTGTACAAGAAGCACGGAGGTTTTTGAGTACAAATACCTTGCCAGGAGGCAAGAGTAAGTTTGGACCGACGCATCTGAAAATGATGTTTGTTTGTGGACTGTGTTGGAGCAATGGCCTACTCTCTGAAGCAGACAAGAGCAAGAAGTATTGTACAGCCAAGGCAAGACACACGTGGTCAAAAGACAGACGAGTGGTGCTCGTTAGCTCTATTGAGCGCAAAAAGTGGACAACTGTGAGACCACTTCCAACCAAAAAGCCTGTCCCCTTCCAATTTGAGATTTGCATGAATTTGACTGCAGGAAAGAAGTGCGCATACAGTGGGAACTGCTGCTTTGCTCATAGTGCAGAGGAAAGAGACCTTTGGAACTACATGAAGGATAACAGCATTCCAGATTTCGACCAGCTTTATGAGCAGTGGCTACAGTCTCAGAAGCCAAGCTGGAGTGAGGAGACCTCCAATAAGTCTGTTAGGGAGAATGGCAAGCAGATTCTCATGCCCACAGACTACAGTGACGAAGTGGCTGGTAATCACTGTTGGCTGTGTGGTAAAAACTGCAACAGTGACAAGCAGTGGCAGCAGCACATCACTTCAGAAAAACACAAAGACAAAGTGTTCAACTCTGAAGATGACCAGAACTGCTGGCAATATCGTTTTCCCACAGGCACTTTCAGAGTTTGTGAAAGATACCTCAAAAGCACCTGCACGGAGGACAACTTGTGTAAACTGGCACATGGGAACCAGGAACTTAAAGAGTGGATAGAGCGCAGGGAATTCCTTTTGATGAAATTGGCCAAAGCTAGAAAAGACCAGCTTTTAGCACCAAATGATAATGACTTTGGTAAATACAGTTTTCTGCTTAAAGACATTAAGTAATGATGGGAAGTTGATATATTCATGTTCACGGGTAGACTATGTTGCAGTGTAAGGCACAAACTGCTGAATTGTGTGAACTGATCACACAATTAATTAAAAGGAGGGCAGTTGGGTCAGTCCCTATAAAATGTTCAGGTACTTTGATCAAAGTCAAAGGCACATCACTGTCTTGTTAGCAGAAGTCATGGGGCATTTCAATTGGTTCAGGATTACCCTAGAATTTGCTATGCATCTTTCAGTAGACTGTCTGAAAATGGCACGAAGAAATACTGATCAGACTGATCTAGTATTTACAGCTGATCTGTAATATCGTGTTAATTTGAATGAGGCCTATAAGTTGAGGACTTTATTTCACCCAGTAAAGAATTTTTAAAAATTGAATACTTTTAGTTGAAGGTTAAGATGTTCCCATTTATTTGATAGTGTTACAAATGTAAAGAGCACCAAAACCAAATAAAGATTTGTTTAACTAAAAAAAAAAGAAAAGGAAAAACAAAATGTAAGAGCCATTTGAGCCATTATGTTACTTGATGATGTCACTGAAGTGAAGGGCATGGTCACACCCAAATTGCCTAGGTATTTAACCACTCTGTAATCAGCCTCAGGTGTTGCCAGTGCCAGAGGCAGAGGCAAACAGTTTGTGACTGTGTTCAGGAGCTGTGGTCTGTATAGTGTCGTTGACTGTTCATTTATGTACTGTACTTATTTATATGTCAAGTAGTGTTATAGTTCTCGAGTTTATCTGGTCTCGATCTTGACTTGGTTTCGACCCCCGTTGGTCTCGGTCTCGACTTGGACTCGACCCCCTCCTGCACTCTGTCTTGACTCGGACTCTCCCCCACTAGGACTTGGTCTTGACTTGGACTCGCTTTAGGTGGACTCGCTTTAGGTGGACTCGACTGCAACACTAATGTCAAGAATCCTACTAGAAGCTTGGCCACCCGATCTAGTCGGCAACCTGGCCAACTCGGGAACGATATAAATAGGGAATGAATGCCCTGCCCTTTAACCCATTCAGGCCGGGAACACATTTTGCTGTTTGGGAGGGGCTTACAGTACATGTACAGTATGTAGCAACTTGTTTTGTAGGCTAATTTCTGATTTAGCCCTATTCTATAGGTTAGGCCTAAATGGGCAAACCCCATTATACCTGTTGTCATAGGACCCGTTTTGACCATCTGTTTGCTTGTGTACATTTATGCCCACATATGGAGATATCTGTCTGTCTGCGTCCATTTTATGCTCATATATGGAGATCCCTGTATTTGCCTGACGGGTGGCCGAGCATCTAGTCAAGGACCGGCCGACTCGGGAACGATGTAAATAGGGAATGAATGCCCCACCCTTCAATGCAAACCCCATTATACCTGTTGTCATACGACCTGTTTTGACCATTGCTTGTGTCCATTTATGCCCATATATGGAGATATATGTCTGTCTGCGTCCATGTTATGCCCATATATGGAGATCTCTGTATCTGTCTTCTGTGTCCCTTTTTATGCCCATATATGGAGATCTCTGCCCTTCCGGCGGCCAAGCGTCTAGTCGGGTGCCGGCCTACTCGGGAACGATGTAAATAATGCAAACCCCATTATACCTGTTGTCATAGGACCAGTTTTGACCATCTGTTTGCCTGTATCCATGTATGCCCATATATGGAGATATCATGCCCATATATGGAGATATCTGTCTGTCTGTGTCCATTTTACGCCCATATATGGAGATCTCTGCCCTTCGGGCAGCCAATCGTCTAGTCGGGGATCAGCCTACTCGGGAACAATGTAAATAGGAATGAATGCCCCACTCTTTAACGCAAACCCCATTTATCTGTTTGCCTGTGTCCATTTATGCCCATATATGCAGATATATTTCTGTCTGCGTCCATTTTATGCCCATATATGGATATCTTTGTATCTGTCTGTCTAAGGACCCTGCAATAATACGCAGCCTGCTTGCTTTGCCACCCATGGGGAATGATGCCCCTCCGGGCATCCATCAGCGCATACGGAGAATCCAAACCTTTCGCGCCGGTTCCGGAAAATCGCGTATTGGGTGGGGTCGAGGCCGGGCACTGCACTCCCTGCTGCGGTGTGGAACGCGCATGCCGAAATTGAAGCCGGTGTGAAGAACGGTACATGATGTCAGAGTCTTTTATTAAGTGATGTCACAATGAGTCAGCGCTTGCGCCGATTTCCTCTGGAACAGCCTAATGTCAACAATCAGCTCCGCATAAGGAGATTCCGAACGTTTTGCGCCATTTCTGCGCAATATGGTTCTCGAGATACGCAGATTACATACACACATGCAGACACGCACGCAGAGACTTCTCGCATTTATTGTAAAATAAGATTATGGAAAAAATCCTATATTATATTTTCTTATAGGATTATAATCCTATAAGAAAGAATCCAATAAGATGTGTTCCAAAATCCTAACAAGATTTTTTCTAATAGGATTTACCTTTATAGCATTATTATCCTATAAGAAATCCAATAGGAGCTAATTTTATCCTTCTGTTGCATTCCTTGGATTTCTTGACTATAATCCAATAGGATTCCTTGACTATTCTAGTCATATAATTAAATAGATATTTATTTTGGAATCTTATAGGATCCTTAGCTATTTTCTTAATAATATTCTACAGTATATTGATTATTCCCATTAGGATTCTGAAAGAAATTAAACGTTACTTTGTTATTTCAGTTTCAGTTAATTACAGATTTTGGGGTCCCCGGAGGATTAGCTTAGTGTGCAATATTGTTAACAGTTAAACAAACCAATATACTGTATAAGGGTAGTATCTGTACATTTCTAAAGAGACAATTTAAGGCTGTTTCACACATAGCTCAGATCTTTGCCTACCTTCTTAGCTATTTCCCCTGACGTTATTGTACTTGCATGATGTACAGTTTTACAAAACAACATTTTTCAGCAGAACCGCGAATCCAACCAATATGCCCATAAAAGGGGACAAGGACAGAGATACAGATCTCCATATATGGGCACATGCGTTTTACATCACACTGACACTCATGGACTACTGATGCCGTCAGTGTTCTCCATATATGGGCATAAAAGGGACAAGGACCGACAGATACTGACATACACGGACGCATGTCTGGGGTCTCACAGCACACGGTTGCTTCTACAGACAGTGATCTCCATATACGGGCCGATCCAACCAATATGCCCATACCTCCATATACATAGATCTCCATATACTGTATGGGTATCAGGGATCACTGACACCCTCTGGAATCCCTGATCATAACCTCAAGTTGAAAGTAGTCGCACCAGTCATGATTAGAAACCTGCAAGCAGGTCCCGCACTCTCAAGAATGTCATCAGAATGGTGGTAATGCAAATGATGAACAAAGTTATTGAGTGTGAGATTGCACAAAGGCAGGCACAAAGAGGAAGATCTTCCTCCCAAGAATACCTCACAAGAGGTGATGAGCTTCCCTTCACCTTCATTAGAGGACAGTTCCCTATCCACTCATTCTGGATAGTTCATTTTCATTTCCTTTCTTATTTGTATATACCTGTATATGTTGCAACATGACAATAAACCATGACATCTAACAACCATGCTATCTCATTTCCATCGACAACAACTGCCTTTACTGTATGCATAGGACACCAAACCAGAACTGGGACAGGCACATGACTGTGCTTGTAAGCATCACAGACAGCATTTTACATCTGGAGAGGAAGAAGTGGGGAGCCTTGGAGATGGGTACCGACAAACTGCCAAAAGTTAAAATCAGAGTTCCATTTCATCATCAACGTGTGGCCATACAGGGGCTGGCATTGGCAGCAATGGCATTCTTATCTTCCTGTCTTTACTGTGCTGTTCTGAACAGCAACAAGTTGAACACTGAACTTCTGAAGAACTACAACTAAAATATGTGAAGGTATTGATTTAATTGTGATTTGAGTTTGGATTTTGCATTAAAGAATACTAGAAGCTGAGCCGCCCTTCGGGCGGCCCAGCGTCTAGTCGGCGACCTGGCCAACTCGGAACAATGTAAATAGGGAATGAATGCCCCGCCCTTTAATGCAAACCCCATTATACCTGTTGTCATAGGACCCGTTTTGACCATCTGTTTGCCTGTGTCCATTTATGCCCATATATGGAGATATCTGTTATCTGTCTGTCTGTCAGCGTCCATTTTATGTCCATATATGGAGATCACTGCAGATATAGTTCTGGGTCCATTTTATGCCCATATATGCCCATATATGGAGATATCTGTCTATTTGCGTCCATTTCACGCCCATATATGGAGATCTCTGAATCTGTCTGTCTGTGTCCCTTTATGCCCGTATATGGAGATCTTTGTGATTCTGCGTAAATTTTATGCCCATATATGCCATTTGCGTCCATTTTATGCCCATTTATGGAGATCTCTGTATCCGTCTGTCTGTGTGTCTGTCTGTGTCCCTTTATGCCCGTATATGGAGATCTTTGTGATTCTGCGTAAATTTTATGCCCATATATGCCATTTGCGTCCATATAGTTCTGGGTCCATTTTATGCCCATATATGCCCATATATGGAGATATCTGTCTATTTGCGTCCATTTCACGCCCATATATGGAGATCTCTGAATCTGTCTGTCTGTGTCCCTTTATCCATTTTATGCCCATATATGGGGGCATTCATTTTATGCCCATATATGGAGAACGCGCGTGCCCGTGGGACGAACGGTTCTCATATGGGGGCATTCATTTTATGCCCATATATGGAGAACGCGCGTGCCCGTGGGACGAACGGTTCTCGAGATACGCGGATTACCTACATACATACACACTCACAGAGATTTTTTGTTGACTCATGTGGCGTACGTGATGTCAGAGCCTTTTATGAAGTGATGTCACAATGAGTCAGAGCTTTCGCCGATTTCCTCAGAAACAGCCTGATGTCAACAATCAACCCCGCATAAGGAGATTCCGAACGTTTCGCGCCGGTTCGGGAAAACCGCGCGTCGGGTCGGGTCGAGACCCGGCACTGCACTCCGTGCCGCGGCGGGGAACGCGCGTGCCGAATCTGAAGCCGGTGGGACGAACGGTTCTCGAGATACGCGGATTACAGACACACACACACGCAGAGACTTCTCGCATTTATAGATAGATTGTCTGAGTTAATACCTACATTTTGTATTGTATTTTGGTTTGGTTTATGGCTCTTTGTAATGTTTTGTTTGAATTGCTCTGCCAGGAGCAATTGGGGGTGGGTGTAAGAGCCATTTGAGCCATTATGTTACTTGATGTCACTGAAAAAGACATTGCCCCAAGGCCAAACTTACATTCTGACCTGCCATACGGACATGCTGACATGAACAATGCACCGGTTTCTGTTGAGTGAGATGTTTTTTTTTTTAAGATTTGTTTTGGGGCTTTTTGCCTTTATTGGATAGGACAATAGACTGACAGGAAATGGGGGGGAGACAGGGAGCGACACGCGGCAAAGGTCGGCCGGATCGGGAATCGAACCAGCGACGCCGACAGGCATTGATGCCGAAATGGCAATGCCTAATATTGCCTATATGGTATGTGCCTGGTCCACTAGGCCACCAGGTGTCCTGTTGAGTGAGATGTTAAACCAGAGCTCCATCAGTGAGAGAGAGAAGAAGAAAGGAAGAGGTTGAGGATCGAGAGGGAGAGGGAGCCGATTACCGCCCAGGCAAAAACCTAGCCAATGATGGGTACCTGAATATGATGATCAACATGTTGCTTTGTGATGCACTGTCAGTGCAATAACCCTCTCCAGTCAGTAAGTCAGTCAGTCAGTCAGTCAGTCAATGAGAACATTTGTGGCCATATAGCTGACCAAAAATATATAAAGGGCACTTATTCTGAAAGAGCCATTCAAGTTAGTTATGAGTGATAGCCCTGCCGAAATTATATGATTATTACTACCGGTTTTTCTCTCTCTTTTTGTTCTATTTACCCCCTACAGTTATTCAATTAAGATCTACAAAAATGCTCACAAATGCATGAACTCTGCATTGGGTAACTTATATTTAAATGTTTTAAGAGGGCTACATTACCTTTTTATGATTTTGATTATAATGGCTCCTTATTCAAAACACATGGACGTAGTAATATTCAGCAGCTGCACAACGCAGCCTCCAGGGCATTCTTTGTTTCAGCAAGGAGGAAGAAAGGACCAAAAGAAAAAAAGGAAAGGGGAAAGGAAAAGAAAAACTTCCACATGCTAACATTTACACAGTGATTTCTTTTAATTGCACTCTACTTTTTAATTTGCCCTGGACTAATGCTTTTAAAAGCAGGCTGGAGGTATTTTATTGAAGTTGTGCCTAGCGCTGGACAAAGTTCCCCTGATTGCTGTGGCCTCGTAGCCTGGCTCCATCCTATCTGACAACCTGTGTTATCCTTTCACTTGCAATGTCAAACATGCCACAAAGCATTTGGACTTGGACGGCAAGGGGAGCACACTGACTGACTGACTGACTGACTGAGATTCATTCTGCTCCCTGCTTTAAAGTACTAGTAAGACGCCTCAGGGTGACATGCTTAGGGCGAGGTCGCGCCAATTCTTGTCCATCTGGCCAGTGATGTATATCGGACCTGTTATATGGAGGCCACATCGGCCACATACCACACAAACAGAATCCATATATGGCATCTCCATGTATGGGCATAAAAGGGTATGATGTCAGATGTCATAGTCGTCATAAGACTTTCACATAATGAATAACTGAGTAAGCATGTTTGGGCTCTCACAGCATAGCTCCATATACAGTACAGTACATGGATCTCCATATATGGGTACCAGGGGTCATCATGGGACTTACGGACAAGCTGTGACTATTTACATACTAATACTAAACTAGCTGAATTAACACTTGTTAGTGCAGTAATTGTGTTTAACCATTTTTAACATGGTGGCCCTATTTTGGGCATGTGATAATGATGCAGCTCAAACTAAGTGCTGTACAACACAGCATAAATATAAGAGATGAAAAACAACACAAAATCCCAAACAGATTAAAACAACAACAAAACAGCAGCAACATCTAGGTGCTGAGCAATACATTTCATAAGATGCTATAGTTAAAAGCTACGTTTAAAAGGTGGGTTTTCATTTGACACTTGAAGCTGTTGACATTTTTCTT
>NC_137811.1:56185662-56248162 GCF_963921795.1 Nannobrachium achirus
TAGGTTTGTGGTAAGTTTGTATCTGACTGCATATTTATGTGTACAGTATGTCCATGTTTGTGTGAGTCAGTGTGTGTGTGTGAGTCAGTGTGTGTGTGTGTGTGTGTGTGTGTGTGTGTGTGTGTGTGTGTGTGTGTGTGTGTGTGTGTGTGTGTGTGCGTGTGTGTGCGTTGGTGTGCATGTGGGTGTTCGTGCATGCGAGCATGCGTGCGTGATACAGTAGCTGTGTACCCAGGGCTCTCATCCAAACAGCTGGTACCCATCTGCTGGTGCTGCTGCCCCTGTGGCCTGCGGCTCCCACAGTGAGGTGCACTGGCACGCGCTTGTCAGGGTCTGGACCAGTAGTGGGGAGGTATGTAGGAGTGTGTGTGTGTGTCTGTGCATGTGTGGTTTTGGCTGAGTGTGTGTGTGTGTGTGTGTGTGTGTGTGTGTGTGTGTGTGTGTGTGTGTGTGTGTGTGTGTGTGTGTGTGTGCGCGCGCGCGCGCGTGCGCGTGTGCATGCATGCACGTTTTGCATGTGTTCTGCGATTTTGTTGGTAATTAATAATCCCATAACATAGCCTACCATGTTGATTTGCAGGCACACGTTTGAACATCAGAAGCACGGCACTCTGCTGCCCTCCAGGGCTCAGATCCTCGCTGCCTGCCCTGCATGCATGTTATCGTACAATCTGCTCCAAAACAGTGAGTCATTGCGGGGATGTGTTCACTCTTTCCATTCATTGTTTATGTAAATCATATAGACTGAATTCAACAAGTTCCACATCTTTCCAGATATTTCCAAACTACTGTAAGCTTAAGGGCCGTCTGATGAAATGATGGCTTTCTGAAAATATGTATGTGCCATCACACAAACATAAAATTGAAAAGCTTGTGATGTCTTAAACAGAGAAGGCGCTAACACAGTGGCTAGGGGTGGCATTTCCTCTGGTGGAGAGAGCAGATGCCTGGAGTGTTGAGTGGATTAAAAGGATGAGATGATCTTGAATAACGCAGGAATGTTAGGTCTGGGGCTTCAAGGATGGTTCAAAATGTCTTCACCCCGGCTTACTGGCTCATTCAGACAAGGAATGTTTTAAATGTCCCACAACCTTCCATAAACCTAATCCCAGTTTTCATGGAATTCAACAACTTAAGCATGACCAAAACGTATCCTTTATTTCAGCAAGTAGTAGTGTATGCATTATTATTATCTGTACTCTCCAAATTATTTTTGGGGCAGACATTTGGTGAAGATTCCAGACTTACATGCAATGTCAGCTTGTAGATCGTCTATTTTCAACAAAGGGATTTGGTGTTGAGGGAAAAGAAATCACACCTAGTGTGAAATGACCAATGCTATTTTAATTTTTTGTTGCTATGTTAATTTCATCAAGCGTCCCGCTAGCCATGCAGCGCATCCTGCAAAACTTGGCCAATGGGACCTGGGCATGAGCCGTTTGTGCCAAGATGTAGGCCATATCTAGGGCAGATGTAGGCCACGCTTGTTTACTTAAGCCCCAGAAATGTTTTACAAGTTTTACCCTCAGTTTTTGACCGGACAAAGCCAGATGTTGGAGCTATAGCTCCTATATCTCTTGTTCCAGGATCACCGCTCAAAAAGGAGCTGACATAGAATAGAGCCCTGGGGGACCCCTGTCAACAAAGTACTGTATGTATATTAAATTGTTACAGGACAGAGATGATTTCGTCTAAACTATAGTTGATGGATTCTGCATGTATCCTTAAATGGAGACAGTGCTGTCTTGTAATACTAGGCTGAATAAAGAAAAAGAAAACATTGTGGTGGTATCACTGAAATGTTGTCGGAAAGGCAAGAGATTTGATTACATTCCGACCATCCACAATAATGTGAAAGCAGACCTCAATCACCACGGTTGGAGATTTACAGCTTTGCCTCTGGCGGGAATGTTTGGGCAATTACATTTTAATTAAGGGAGATTGCTTTGAATGGGGCAGTTAATAATAATTTAATGTATGATATTCTTCAAAATGAAGGCTACAACTTTGTCTACTTCTGCCCTGTAAGCAATTCATAATGCTTACAGGGAGTGCTTACATACTGCTGTCCAGTGGAGGGCAGTATTGGTTTTATAATGACATAACCTCATTTGGCTAGCTGTGAATGAATGTGTGCGTGGAATGTGTGCGTGGGGTGTGTGCGTTGGGTGTGCGTGTGTGTGCAACCATACAGTCTATGGGCCTACAATTAAAAACAAGGCATTAAAAGCAAGGCTCCAAACAGCCCAAGACAAACTGATTTAGACTTCTGCTTAATGTTCCATCTCGGGCTCATCTTACTGCTGAGCACCTTTTAAGTGTGGGGTGGCTCATGGTAGCTGACAGAGTAGCCTACACCATCTTGCAATGGGCCTGGAGTACAAGATACACTACTATAGGCCTACCTACCGAAGGCCTTAAAGGACTGCAAATCCCTACCCTCCTTTAAAACCGCTCAGAAAAGTCACTTACAGGTGGCTGCTACTCTAAACTGTTAAAAAGACTAAGCCTATCCTTATCTCCCCCTAACCTTTCTACTACCATTTATTTTCTTCTTTTGTGTGTATTACGACAGCCTTACTTAATTACTTAATCCTCTTCGTGCTGGGTAGCACATAACATAAGGTCTTCACCAATGAACGCCAATGCTGTCTGTCTGCTGCCCGATGCTGCACCTGGCAAGTCCATCCCACTTCTTTCATTTCCTTCTCAACAGATTTGGGTCTGCCTCTTTTTCTCTTCCCTGGTGGTGTCCATCTCATTGATACCCTTGGGATGGGGATAGTAGGCCTATAGCCTGCTGTGTTTTATTTGTCTGTCATTCAATGTTATATGAATCATAAAATTTAAACAAGCCTGGAGGCTTTCTTGCTCTGTTTATCCTTTTAGTTGACCTTGTACCAGCGAACTGTACTGCCATGTAGGTCTACCTTTTCATATGCAAACTTCAATCAATCAATCAAACAAACAAACAAGTACGGAGCCCGGGATCGGCCAAGCACACGATTGTCTGTTTTATTTATCAATCTGTGTGTATAGGCCTCGCTAGCTGAGGCTGCCAGCTAGTCCACCAGCTAAACACTTAGCTCCCAACAGACTCCACAGAAAAGGCTTGATCACTGCCTGTTTTTTTTTTAACCTCCAAGTGCCCACATTGCCAGAGTTTACCTTTTTTTAGATGATGGTCACAAACATGCCCCTGGTTGCCATGAAATCAGGGAACAAAGAAATGTCCAGTTTTGAGTCTTTTGACATTCTCATGCAAAGCTAGATCAAAAAGAAGGTTTACAATCGGAGTGAATGAGAGCTCACACACACACACACACACACACACACACACACACACACACACACACACACACACCACATGCACATGCACACACAAACACACTCTAGGGTTGCCAACTCCCAGAGTTTCAAATACAAGACAGCTCCTAATGAAACTTGCGGCACCGCCGAGAAATTGGGTATTTTCGGTTATAAAGTTGGCTAAAACGGGTATTTTCCTATATTAATTCATATTTTTCCTTTCACAATATTAATTCGGATGTCTTTGTCTTTGGGCCACCTAACCTATTACCTTAAAATCATGTAGTGTAGTCCTATATTGTATTTGTTATGGAAATACAATTTATATTCCCTTTCAGGCTATTGATCTATCGATTATTGAGTTATCGATTATTGATATAGATTATATATTTAATATTCATCTTACTTCGGTTATATTAATATATGACTGTATGCTGATGTTATGAATGTAATATGTAAGCAAGGGAAGTAAATGAGTATGATAATATGTCTTATGAGTTTAGGCCTCAGTGTACTGTGTACACGTAGTTATGCAGCAGCAGGCTCATACAGCAAGGTCAAGTACACTAACTATTTCCCTGTAGGCAAGCGGCAGACCCAGACAGCAAGACGACAGGTTAAGGTGTTATGAACGCAAGGAGAATGTTTCTTATATCAGGCGTCAGTATTCTGGCTAGGGTAGTGACTACACACTACGGCCTCGGCATAGAGCAGAGGGCCTTCCATTCTCAGTCGATAGGACTGGAACACATGTTCATGCAGCATTGGTCAGGGTAGTGTCGCCACTCTCAGTCGCTGAGCATTGAGCAGCACATTTCATAGTCAGGCAGAAGTGACCTTCCATACTCAAGTGTTGAGAGAACAAATCTTTTGGTCAGACAGAAGGAATGTCAGTCCTCAGAATTATCTTAACAATGTGTATGTATCCTTGCAGTATCTGTATTTAAGCTGCCTCAACATCCAGATCGGTGTCAGACTCCCGTTGCCTTTCGAGACAACTGGACCCTGTCCACCTATCCTTCTTTCATCTCTTTTTCCTTTCTCCTCTCTTCTTTCTATTCTTTACTCTCATTTTCTCATTATTGTATTACATAGGAATTATTGTCATATTATTATTATTGTCATCTGTTATATTGAATAAATCTGTTATAGACATATCAGTGTCTAACTCTTCATTCTCTCACCGAGGAAATGTTCAATTTCCACAACAATTGGCGACGAGGATGGGATTGGACACGCAGCCTGGTGCTCCTGCCGGATGTTACCTCCCTGCGGGTGAGAAGCTGTCCGGTTAGGAGCAAGGGCTGCTGATCCAATCCAGGGTTGAGGATGATGAACCACGCGGTGAGAGACTGATTTGTACAACAGATGAAGTAGTCTTTTAGAAGAGTAATAGTGCCGTATACTGTATATGTATATGTATATGGATATGTATATGTATATGTATGCATACTGTATATTTATAGGTTGTTGATCATGATCAGAGGTTATGCATGCAAACTCGTGACTAGTCGGATCACTGTCTCAATGTCTATGTTTATAGTTACAGACAGGGAAGTCTTATACTAGGTCACTGACGGACGCGTCTTGGTTGTTTAGGTGAGCTATAATTCCAAATAACTTGAGTAATCGGTTGTTCGGTGAGCTATAATTCCAAATAACTAGAGTTATACTTTTTTGGTGAACTGTAATTCCAAATAACTAGAGCTGTAATTGTTCAGTGAGATATAATTCCAAATAACTAGAGCAATCTGTTGTTTGGGGAGCTATAATTCTGAACAAATAGAGTAATCGGTTGTTCGGTGAGGTGTAATTCCAAATAGCTAGAAATGGGTAATTACCAGAGTTATAGAAGTGAGTGTGCCAGGGATGCAGCAGTGCCCAAACAACTGCCGCCTTTTTTGCGAGGACATGTCAGATTATGTCCAGAAAGTCATGGTCAAATTGAGAGACGGTGGGAATCACGGGGTTCCCAGCGGGGGCAATTCCTTTTAACTCAAATTCCTAATAACTCAAATTTATTGGGGGAAAACTTGTAGAGAAGAAGATCACAGAGGAGAAGCAGCATGCATGACAATCCAGTAAAAGTATAAGATATGAATTCAATGAATGAATCATCACCGCAGCAGAGGATATCGGCAGCCGCACGTCTATGTGGCTGCACAAAATACAGTTAAAAGAATGCCGTCCCTCCAGGATGGAAATATGCAAGGTGACAGTCAACTCATTGCAAAGTGTGAGGCCGCATTCCCGCCCAGAAGAGACATTGGCAAAGTTGCCATGGTGACCTGTGACACGGAAGGGCGAGTCACTGATTACTACAACGTCTGTGGACAGTGTTTGTTTTTAAGAGTGAAGTCAGTGGACTGATGCAGCCAGGTGCAGTGGCGTGCGCCTGTAATCCAAGTTACTGGGTGGATCGTTTGAGCTCAGGAGTTTTGAGCTGCAGTGGACTATGTCGATCGGGAGTACGCAGTTCGGTATCGTTGAAGCCAAGGTGATGGGTGCAAGACCACTATATGAGATGCACCCTAAAACGTACAAGGACTCAAGTGCTCCATGTTCAAATGAATCGCTGCCATGAACATGGGACAAGGACAGTTCAGCCGCAAAACCAGCAAGGATGCAGTGGGTGCGGATGTGGCAGAAGAAGCCAAGGACCTGGGGGGGATGGCAATGGGGTAGATATACCTGAAGAAGTGAGTGAACATTGGCATGTTGTGCCCAACACCATGCAGCTGAGGGAGGTTGGGCTGCCGGACAGTCTGGTGCACAACACAGCTTTCCGATTGAGGCCAGGTGGAGGAGTGGACCCCAGGGAGAGATGCTGGTTGCACCACCCCAGAGCAAGTACCCCTCACACACACAACACAACGCACATGCACATGCACATGCACATGCACATGCACACGCACACGCACACGCACACGCACACGCACACGCACACACAAGGCATGCACAAGCTAGTGCAGCAAGCTACTGTATCTATTATCTACAAGATAAGAAGAAAATGCAACAAGCACAATCACACACAAATTAGGGGACTACTACAGTAGGGCATTCTGGAGCAACATATTCACTGTTCAGAGCAAGTAGTAGAATATGAGTACCCCTAGCATAGTCATAAAGGTCAGGAAACTCAAGCACTCATTTATACTGAGTACAATATGTCCAGGTACAGCCCAAGTCAGTTATTAGTTCCAATGGTGTTTAAAAAAAAAAAAAAAAAAAAAAAAAAGCACAGGAATTAATGACAGAAATCCTAATTCATGACATGGTACAGACACACAAACTGCAAATTAACTATACAGTAAATACATGTTTACTAGTCTGTGGATTGTGCTGCTGCCTCTCTCTCTCTCTCCATCTGATTCTCAAGGCAAGTTATTCAAGGGGAAGTATGCTGCGTATCTCTCTTGGAGAGGAAACACACCAAAGGCTGGCAGGATTTTGGCACAATGCTGGGTCGCCAATGACAGGGCACAGGTTTGGTACCGGTACAGTTTTATTTTAAAAAGGCCTATAAAGAAGTGAGATCACACAGTCTAGACACAAATCCACAACGTTCAGAGGTGCACCTACGGAATTGCGGTTGTGCGGAGTTTGCAGGCTGTCTGTCACAAACCGTGTGCCCCACAGGTTGCAAACCCCCACACTATTTTGGCTCAAATTCCGCCCGCCGCGACAATTTTCTGTCTTTTTTATTCTGTGGTCAAGTTGACCAATGCGAGGTTTTTTCGTTTCCGATTGAGGCATCCGATAAATCTGATCAGATCAGAGAATCATGCGAATCTCCAGGGGTTTCACAGTGAGCTAGTCAAGAACCCAGGAGTCTGGACCCATCCGCTGGGTCTACACTTTGACGGTCTGACAACTTATGGTTTGTGTGGCTCCTCAGAGGAGGCCTGCAGAACCTGACACTGTGATGCTCCTGAAGCACCTCGCTGATAAGGGTCACGGTTAGTTTGTCAAAACTGCAGTATGTACAAGAGTGAATCTTTTGGGGACATGTGATCACAGCAGGGGGCAAAATCCCTCTCTCCCTGACATGTATTAATAGTAGAAGAAGCTGACAGGACCAAGTATTATAGGGACTGGACTTGACTGGACTAATAAGGCATTTTATGATAAAATAGGCCTTGGATGAATGCCCTACTCGCTACCTATGACAGGCAGAACAGGTGGGGCTATTCAAGTATTCATAGACGAATACTTTATATCATTCTCTTGTAATTCCAAGTTCAAGTGTGTTAACAGAGTTTTGTTTCAGTTACATTATGTTCAAATCACATTACTGTAGTATTTGCATAATATTTAATTGCATGAAATGATCTTTAAAATAAAAGTCACATAACCATGTACAGTAGGAGGAGCCCTGTTCTGTATTGGTATCATATTTATTTGAGCATTACACCTACATTTTAATAAATGGTTGATGGGACTCACAGCCCTGGGCACTGGCCCTATGGCCCGGTCCATAATCAGCCCAACAGTTCACCTAATCAGTTGATCAAAGGGGGAACTGCATGATGTCATGTTTGCAAATAGCATGGTAAAGTTATGTAGCTTACGGTTGTCACTGCAAAAGCAATGCTTTCGGGCAGGCACACTGTATAAAGTATGAAGTATATTTCTGATGCGCTGCATTGTTGCCCATTAACCCTTTTCTCTGTAACAGGAATTGTTCGTATTTTTGTTGATTGCAGACGAGACCAATATCTGAATCTTACAATACCTACTTACTTACGCCTACAGCCCTACTGGGGGCATAGGCTGTCAACAAGGGATCTTGTGCTGTTCTCTTCAGCTTGCTCCATGTCATTTTCATGGCCGTGATGTCTGCCTCCAGGTCTCTGTACCTGGTGTTTCTTGGATGACCTCTTTCCTTCTTGCCCTGTGTGTGGAGTCCATCCTAGGCCTTGTCAGGAGATGTTGCTTCACTTGCATGCAGGCTTTCACAGAGTCATATCCAACTACGTTTCATTTCTTCTTATGCGGGCAGCTGTCCTGTCCTCTGCCGGAGTTCACTGATGGTGTCTGGCCATCGGATGCAAGGATCTTGCACAGGCGACTGTGGATGAAACCCTGCACTTGCGTGCAGGGCAACTGTAGTTCTCTGTGTCTCTGCTCTATGTCATTAACTTGTGCAAGGGGTGCAGAGAAAATGTTCTTGTTGTGTTTCCAAGTGTTTGTGTACTGTATGTGAAACCGAGCGAATGAAACTTAACTAACTAACCCACTAACTACAGGCTAACTTTGAGTGCATGATAAATGCTTAAGGTAATTCTCTGCGAGGGTGGGGATTGTTTTGTATGTTGTATGCTGTTATGTCCTTTCCGATAGGAAGCAGCATTCATGTACAGCAGACCCTGAACACACACAAACAGTGTGCAACTTGGAAGTAAGTGATATATACACAACACAACATCCCACCAAACCGAGCTGTGGATATATTATTATAGAAGTGTGAGCATATTGTTTATTTAGGACGCACAGTTACTGTAGCTGTAGCATTGATTGATTGAGTGTTTGTTTGTTTGTTTGATTGATTGATTGATTGATTGATTGATTGATTGATTGATTGATTGATTGGTTGGTTGGTTGATTGACTGACTGATTGAATACTTTAGTAACAATTAATACTTTATAGATAAGATTGTTAACAGTACAGAGTGCAGTCAAAGGTTATGCTAAAAGGATAACACAAATGCCCCAGGGATTTATTTCCATTGTGGGCCAGTTTACTCAATGCATCAGTAATCAGTAAGACATCCAATATGTGCAGCAGTAACTATTTTTCTTGGGGACCACAACTTTCAGTGTTACATAACAACCAGTGTTGGGGGTAAATTGTTAAAGGTGATTAATTACTGTAATATTACTTTAAGCCTTAACTGCAAAGTCGTTACTAAGGATATTTCAGTACATAGGTAAGTTATTACATTTAGAAAGTAACTTGCCCAACACGGTTAATAATAACTCATATCATAATGCAGAGTTCAGTATGGACTGTTTGTTTAAATAAAGTGGATCTTACTTACAGCTAATTATGTGAAATGTACTTCTATTGCATGTCTGTTACAATAATGTCGATATAAATGGAAAGAGTATTTCTCATACAGAATAAACAGAGTCTTTTTAACTCATGTTTCCTTCTAATAAATGCAAGTAACAAATCGATTAATGTTATATTGGATATATAGCAAATCAGTTGCTGAGAGTAACTTAAGTACAGGGAATCGAATATGTACTCAAACTAAGTGACCTTATCCTCCTTACTTTTGATACATCTATTGCACCTATGTGTTGAGATGTTATGCTTCTGCCCCAATACATTTCGTAGGTAAATAATGGGCATTGTGCCACTACCATTATTCTCAGCTTTAACTACAGTAACTTTGCACATATAGCCAGTGTTGCTTAAACCTTTTGGGCTCAGGACAGATATTTAGAGTTGTTTAACCCTAAATTACAATGCAATTTGTTTTACTTAAGTGTAATAATTTATCATGTTACATTTGTTGTGAATGTATTCGGAACATTCATATTGATTATAAGATAATATGCACTGTAGTGAAAGCATGTTCTCACTTTCGTTAATTTGTGATTTGAATCACTTGAAATTCAGTGTCTTTAGACGTGTAACCTGGATAGTGAGAGACTTAAGAGAATATCAGTTTCAGTTATAACTGATTGAAAGCAACGTTTATACGATTTTATAACTTATTTTAGAAGTTTGCAAATCCAAATAATACAATAAAAGATACTTTATTTTATTCCAATGGTTTGTTTTATTCTTCCAAAATGAGTTACCATGCAGGCTAAGTGTCATGAAATTAGAAATACAATGTTCTCCAAGTGATAACAATTGGTGTGGAGATGCTTGATGTTAGATCAATAGAACTTATTGTCACATAAAGGACCTAAGTGATTGATACCAGTTCAGCTACCAAGCTGCAACAGAATGAATACTTTACCTTTAGGACTATTAGTCATGTATGATGCCAATACTCTTTACTCAAGTAAAATCTAATGCAGGACTTCCAATTAAGTACTTCTGTATTTTGGCATTGAATACTTATCCCACCACTACAGTGAATAGGAAAGGTTATAGGTACCCATAAGGAGGAAGATTTCGGGGTTGGGGGGGACTAACCTCTGAAGCATATTTTAACTGCAGGTCAGCAAGTGTCAAACACGGAACAACGCCCAACCAAGGGCCAACATGGAGACACATGGCAAACCACATCGTCCTTCAACAGTGGCTTGCCCCCAATCGGTGGGGGGTAGCTGGAGCTGCACCATTATTCTGATCACAATTAGAATTTGATTAATTACAGCTCTAGATATAGCTTTATCCTATAGAACAGCATCTGCTTTTGTCTGATGTGTTTACTTGAACCATTCACTGGCATTAGCTAAATTGTATTACATTTTGTGTCCATTATATGGCCAAAGGGGGAATTGTTATGGAAATACAATTTATATTCCCTTTCAGGCTATTGATCTATCGATTATTGAGTTATCGATTATTGATATAGATTATATATTTAATATTCATCTTACTTCGGTTATATTAATATATGACTGTATGCTGATGTTATGAATGTAATATGTAAGCAAGGGAAGTAAATGAGTATGATAATATGTCTTATGAGTTTAGGCCTCAGTGTACTGTGTACACGTAGTTATGCAGCAGCAGGCTCATACAGCAAGGTCAAGTACACTAACTATTTCCCTGTAGGCAAGCGGCAGACCCAGACAGCAAGACGACAGGTTAAGGTGTTATGAACGCAAGGAGAATGTTTCTTATATCAGGCGTCAGTATTCTGGCTAGGGTAGTGACTACACACTACGGCCTCGGCATAGAGCAGAGGGCCTTCCATTCTCAGTCGATAGGACTGGAACACATGTTCATGCAGCATTGGTCAGGGTAGTGTCGCCACTCTCAGTCGCTGAGCATTGAGCAGCACATTTCATAGTCAGGCAGAAGTGACCTTCCATACTCAAGTGTTGAGAGAACAAATCTTTTGGTCAGACAGAAGGAATGTCAGTCCTCAGAATTATCTTAACAATGTGTATGTATCCTTGCAGTATCTGTATTTAAGCTGCCTCAACATCCAGATCGGTGTCAGACTCCCGTTGCCTTTCGAGACAACTGGACCCTGTCCACCTATCCTTCTTTCATCTCTTTTTCCTTTCTCCTCTCTTCTTTCTATTCTTTACTCTCATTTTCTCATTATTGTATTACATAGGAATTATTGTCATATTATTATTATTGTCATCTGTTATATTGAATAAATCTGTTATAGACATATCAGTGTCTAACTCTTCATTCTCTCACCGAGGAAATGTTCAATTTCCACAACAGTATTTCTCTCAATTTTCAAAAACATATAGCCTAGGTCTACCTGGTTCTTATGTGCCCACTCTCTGTTACCCAAGTTTAATCATATTGGCATACAGTAATAACCATTAGGTTTTAAAAACAAAATCAACGCATGCTTATGTTATTTCACATACCAGCCTGTCTGGGGTCGCTTTAGTTGGCAGACAAGACTACTGTAGTGTTCCATGGAATACCATCCCATGGCTTATTTTATGCTTGCTTGCCTGCTTTTTCACCTTGTTGTTTAGGCTATCACAAATTCATGTCTAATCTGTTTGTACACAATCTTCTGTCACACGCTTTTTTAAGACATTAAAAAATGTTCTGACTCTGAGCCGAGCACTGTCGTATGCTCGCTCGCACGCACTCGTATCGTCTCTCGCAGGCAACCTGTGGACTGAACCTACAGCCCATGGGAAGGGATTGGTGTAGGGGGCGGAGACTGTCTTAGCAACACTATGTTAATGAGCCAATGAGCTGCCTACAAACAGCACAGCGCCTCTCACAGCAATGGGATGCAGCACTTGTCTCACAGAGGAGAGCGGAGTGGAAGTGGAAGCTCACTGACAGGCAGAATCGCTGTCATTTCTCAATTTAATCATCCCGTCATTCATATTTATCCCCCAACCTTAAAATACGGGACAAAGAGCGTCCCGTATGAGTTCAATACAGGACACGTCTTTTAGTTTCCAAAAAAGGGACGATCCCGTATTTTACGCAGATGTGACTTATAAGGATTGGAATGTGACCTGAGGGCAGCATTCAATTTCATTGGTCTTAGCGCCTGGCCAATCAGTAACAGTTGGAGGCGGGCGGGAGGCGGGTTCAATGCAATTTTGAATTGTTCAGCGGCAGCCATCTTTGTATCACAGTCAGTCAGTCAGTTAGTCTGCTCCTGCTGCCTTCAGTGAAAGCCTGCTACTGCTTCAGTGCAAGCCTACTACTACACTAAACTATTAAAATCTTCACTACTCGCCACACTGCCTAAGCATATTGCTTCATCTGCAAGGTAAGACTTTTAAATAAGAATTTGTTGATGTTTGCTAATACTACAGTTAGAAACTTTCATTAAGCTAAGGTTTGCTAGCTGACTAACTTAGCAAGGTGTTGATTTCATTTAGCTAATGTTAGCCACTGTAGCTTAGCCTTAGATAGTCTGCTATGTTGAAACTAGCTGTTCCAACTCTGCCTTGAATTGTAATGTAATTAAATAATTTTCAAATGTAGCAACCTAGCAGGTTGCTAATGTTAACATTTTCAAACATAGCTAGCAAGCTACTGTTGTTAGCTAATGTAGCTTGGCCTTGTTACATAGCTACTCTGTTGAAATTAGCTGTTCAAACTGCCTTGAATTGCAATGTTATTTAAATCATTTTGTTGTGTTGAGGCTGCAGAGTTCATGTGCAACCTCTTCCAGAGAGAGATAGAGACACTGTCTCTATCTCATTGCCCTCAGGGCAGCATTTTAACATTGGTCTATGCATATCATTTAAGCTGCCCTCAGACCAGCATTGACTAACTGCCCTCAGAGCAGCATTTTAACATTGGTCTATGCATGTCATGTAGGCTGCCCCCAGAGCAGCATTGCTCTTTGCATATCATTTAAGCTGCCCTCAGAGCAGCATCTTAACATTGGTCTATGCATATCGTTTAAGCTGCCCTCAGAGCAGCATTGACAAAGTGCCCTCAGAGCAGCATTTTAACATTGGTCTTTGCATATTATGTAAGCTGCCCTCAGAGCAGCATTGATCAACTTCCCTCAGAGCAGCATTTTAACATTGGTCTATGCATGTCATTTAGGCTGCCCTCAGAGCAGCATTTACAAAGTGCCCCCAGAGCAGCATTGCTCTTTGTATATCACATAAGCTGCCCTCAGAGCAGCATCTTAACATTGGTCTATGCATATCGTTTAAGCTGCCCTCAGAGCATCATTGACAAAGTGCCCTCAGAGCAGCATTTTAACATTGGTCTATGCATGTCATTTAGGCTGCCCTCAGAGCAGCATTGACAAAGTGCCCCCAGAGCAGCATTTTAACATTGGTCTTTGCATATTATGTATGCTGCCCTCGGACCAGCATTGACCAACTGCCCTCAGAGCAGCATTTCAGCAATGCTATTTGCATATCATTTAAGCTGCCCTCAGACCAGCATTGATTAACTGCCCTCAGAGCAGCATTTTTAGATTGGTCTATGCATCTCATTTAAGCTGCCCTCAGAGCAGCATTGACTAAACTGCCTTCAGAGCAGCATTTTAACATTGCTATTTGCTTATCATTTAGGCTGCCCTCAGAGCAGCATTGACAAAGTGCCCCCAGAGCAGCATTGCTCTTTGAATATCATTTAAGCTGCCCTCAGAGCAGCATCTTAACATTGTTCTATGCATATCGTTTAAGCTGCCCTCAGAGCAGCATTGACAAAGTGCCCTCAGAGCAGCATTTTAACATTGCTCTTTGTATATTATGTAAGCTGCCCTCAGAGCAGCATTGACCAACTGCCCTCAGAGCAGCATTTCAGCATTGCTATTTGCATATCATTTAAGCTGCCCTAAGAGCAGCATCTTAACATTCGTCTTTGCATATCATTTAAGCTGCCCTCAGAGGAGCATTGACTAACTGCTCTCAGAGCAGCATTTTAACATTGCTCTTTGCATATCATTTAAGCTGCCCTCAGAGCAGCATCTTAACATTGGTCTATGCATATCATTTAGGCTGCCCTCAGAGCAGCATTGACAAAGTGCCCCCAGAGCAGCATTGCTCTTTGTATATCACATAAGCTGCCCTCAGAGCAGCATCTTAACATTGGTCTATGCATATCGTTTAAGCTGCCCTCAGAGCATCATTGACAAAGTGCCCTCAGAGCAGCATTTTAACATTGGTCTATGCATGTCATTTAGGCTGCCCTCAGAGCAGCATTGACAAAGTGCCCCCAGAGCAGCATTTTAACATTGCTCTTTGCATATTATGTATGCTGCCCTCGGACCAGCATTGACCAACTGCCCTCAGAGCAGCATTTCAGCAATGCTATTTGCATATCATTTAAGCTGCCCTCAGACCAGCATTGATTAACTGCCCTCAGAGCAGCATTTTTAGATTGGTCTATGCATCTCATTTAAGCTGCCCTCAGAGCAGCATTGACTAAACTGCCTTCAGAGCAGCATTTTAACATTGCTATTTGCTTATCATTTAGGCTGCCCCCAGAGCAGCATTGCTCTTTGAATATCATTTAAGCTGCCCTCAGAGCAGCATCTTAACATTGGTCTATGCATATCGTTTAAGCTGCCCTCAGAGCAGCATTGACAAAGTGCCCTCAGAGCAGCATTTTAACATTGGTCTTTGCATATTATGTAAGCTGCCCTTAGAGCAGCATTGACCAACTGCCCTCAGAGCAGCAATTCAGCATTGCTATTTGCATATCATTTAAGCTGCCCTAAGAGCAGCATCTTAACATTCGTCTTTGCATATCATTTAAGCTGCCCTCAGAGGAGCATTGACTAGCATTTTAACATTGCTCTTTGCATATCATTTAAGCTGCCCTCAGAGCAGCATCTTAACATTGGTCTATGCATATCATTTAAGCTGCCCTCAAAGCAGCATTTTAACCTTGCTCCTTGCATATCATTTAAGCTGCCCTCAGAGCAGCATTGACTGCCCTCAGTGCAGCATTTTAACCTTGCTCCTTGCATATCATCTAAGGCTAAGCTGTTCTCAGAGCAGCATTGACAAAGTTCCCTCAGAGCAGCAATTTAACATAGGTCTGTAACTTTGACAGTGTACAAATGGAACCAAATGGACCTGTTAGGGTCCATTTGGTTCCATTTGTACATTGGAACCAAATGGTTCCAAATGGTTCCTGAGGTCAGGTTGCAGCGGTTAACAGCAGCAGGCTGTTGCCGTTCTGGTGTGAACAGTTCTTTGCACTTTTGTTTTTGTAAAAATGTTTTGTGTGAACTTAATTCCACTCTCATGCATTCATATAGGTTGACGGAGGAGGGGGTTCAAGCATCAGTCTTCTGAGGACCTTAAACACCAACAGCAGACTGCAGGGAGAGCATACAAGACCATTCTTGGGCCAAGTCCCATTGTACTGTTTACGGTGCCTGACGAGGTTTAGGGTCCAGCTCCCATATCCTGAGGTCCTCCTACAACTGCATCCTTCCTGACAGGTGGAATCATCGTGTGGTACTGGTACGGGAGCTGTACTGCTCTTCAGTGCAGTCAGCTCAGTGGGCAGTTGGAGATTAGCTTCCTTTCCTCCATGGAATATATGAGAGGCGATGCATGGCCAAGGCTGAACGGATTTTGGGGGACTTCTGTTCAGGCAAGCAGTACCTTAGCCTTTCCATCCGCTCCAAAAGTACATTCTTCTTGGCTGCCATCAGCCAAATGGACAAACATTGAACACTACATGCCCTGGACTAGGTGGCTATGTGGCCTTTCATCTGTGGCTTATGTTTGGCCAGATTAATTAAACCTTGTTAGTAATAAAGTATGAAAGAATGAATGTCTCTCCAGCCTTACAGGACACCTGTTGATTGAAGGTTGAAAATACTTCATAATTCCATTGTAATATAAATAAATAGTGTTTGCCCTGTACATGTATGAATAGTAAAAGAGAATGTTACCATGATCGCAGCAATGAAAGTTTAACATGGGAGAGAAAGACAGAATGTTACCAGATGCAATAAGACGAGTCTCTCTCTCTGTCTGTCTTTCTGTCTATTTGTACACAGTCAAAGTTACAGACTTGTAGGTCAATTTAGACCCCATAAAGGAACCTAGAGTCCCTGAAATACACTTTGAGAACCACTGATATAGACTATTTAAGCAGCTTTTTAACCTTTAACATTGGAAGAGGAAAGAAGACAGCTTGACAATGATGTTGTCCCTGAAATACACTTTAAGAACCACTGATATAGACTATTTAAGCAGCTTTTTAACCTTTAACCTTGGAAGAGGAAAGAAGACAGCTTGACAATGATGTTGTGATATGAGACCATTATCTGTACTGTAACAAAATGGAATGTTTAAGAACCACTGCTCCAGTGAAGTAAGTGAGGTTTTCAGTGTTAATAATTGTTTTAAAACTATAATTGATTTAAAATTGGAATTCTGGTATAACACTGTAAATGATGTTTACAATAAAAAATGATTTCTATCATTTGTATTAAAGTTAGTGTTGAAAACATTAAACAATGATTCTGCATGCTGTATTGGGTAATCTCTATAATCTGCTTATAACACTATAATTACAATATAACTGACTCCTCACAAACACGGGAAACATTGCTACACAAAGCACAAAAAGTAATGTACTGTAAACCTTCATTATACCGAGAATTATTGATAATGGCTTTATATTCATACTATTTTGCTAGAATACTGATGTTTTAACTATAGCATACTGGTCATGATACTCATTTATCTCTTTGTTATTATCTTCCACTATAATAGGTATTACAACAATGAGTCCACTAGGACCCCCATAACTCTGAGGAAGATATTATGTTCCGTCTTTCTGTCTGTCTGTCTGTATGTCACACTTCATGCTTCATATATGGCCACACTGAAAGACACTTGCAAATAGACCACATGAGCCCATATCTGGAAATGCCCATATTGTGTCAATCTCTATCTCTCTATGATGTCAGACGGTCAAAGTTGATCCTATGCCAAAGCTCCAGTGCCCAGCAGTCTGCAGTCACCCAGGCGGGTGCGTGCACACGACCATTTGCACGCGCCCTCACCCTTAGGGCATCTTACTAGTAAGGTATTATGATACTTTACCTTATAAAGTATCATGTATGTAAGTACCAGTATGTTTTGGATTTTAGTTACTCAAATTATACAGCATTATAAATAGATTAAATGCATTGTAAGTATATTTGTGAAGCTTTATAGATGGGATGCAAAGCAAGTGTAGCCAACAATGACTGTAGTCTCCTAAGGTCATAATACGTTCTACCAAAGACTGATATACAGTATGTTATCTGAGACCAGATGAGTGAGTCATATTCTTATGGGTACCAAGCTCCATTATGCACTGGCCTCGGAGTGAAACAACCCAAAAGAGTTCATCCAGAGGTCATCAATATGTCCGTACCTGGATAAATGTGTCCATGGCAAAGACCTGTCCTTCTCCGTGCCAAATATTTAGATTTTCTATGGATGACCCGCTTCATCCCTATGCTTCTGTACAGGCCCATATTATATAGAGATAATGTGGTTATTTTTGGTTTCTAAACACTTTAGAAAGTCAGACTGTTAGCTGTCTGACTGACAGTATGAGTATATAGAATGATGGAGGCTAAACCAGTTTGAAGACGACCATCATGTTAGCAATGACGATAAAAGAAGGCTAGAGACTGGAACACAACCACCCTAAGGACTACAAACCATGGATTATCATCTAGACCTGCTGCACAATATGAAATAGAGCTGCTACCTTTAAAGGACACAATGCGACATAGCTCTGTTTACACACTGCTGTACCCCCCCCAAACTGTAGAGAGAGGGCGAGATCATTTAGCGACCTACAACCGGGTCGCGACGTGGTCGGTAGTTTTCAGCGACCGGGTCGCAAAATCGAGCGACCGGGTCGCTAAATGGAGCGACCGGGTCGCTAAATCACCGACCGCGGCACTAAAGCGAGCGACCGGGTCGCTAAATGGAGCAACCGGGTCGCTAAATCACCGACCGCGGCACTAAAGCGAGCGACCGGGTCGCTAAATCGACCGACTGGGACGCTAATTCCATCGACCGGGACGCTAATTCCACCGACTGGGACGCTAATCCAGCGACCGGGTAGGTAAATCCACCGACCGGTGGTCGCTTCCACCGACCTACTAACCCTAACCCTAACCCTAAACCTAACCTCAGTAACCTTACCTCAGTTAGGCTAACCTGCCACGCAACCTCCCGACCGTTACCTCAGTTAGGCTAACCTGCCACGCAACCTCCCGACCGGGTCGCTAAATCACCGACCGCGTCGCAAAATCACCGACCGCGTCGCTAAAGCGAGCGACCGGGTCGCTAAATCGACCGACTGGGGCGCAAAATCTTCCGACCGGGTCGCTAAATCTACCGACCTAAAACTGCAGGCAGGTCGGTAGATTTAGCGACCGGGTCGGTCGATTTAGCGGCGCGGTCGGTGATTTAGCGACCCGGTCGCTCGATTTAGCGACCCGGTCGCTGAAAACTACCGACCACGTCGCGACCCGGTTGTAGGTCGCTAAATGATCTCGCTCCTACTGAAACTGTATACAGTATGTTCCCCATTGTCAACAGTTTTGGCAATGTAAATGTATGTTTTCTCATGTCAATAAAGCAAACATCAATACTGTATATTGAACAAAACTGGCCAACCCCTTAAACCCTACCCAGTTTTAATCCCTCTTCCATAATTGGGTTGATCAATGCTTTAATGTCCTTATAAAGTTTTAAACTAGGACAGCATTGAGGACCGTGACAGTGTCCAATATTGTGGGGCTGTCATTGACGTTATTATTGCCCATACAGTATATGGAACATGAAGTGTTACAGACAGACAGAATGACAGACAGACCATAATATAATATCTTCCTCAGAGTTATGGGGGTCCTAGTGGACTAATTATTAGAGGTTTGCATAGGAAAAGGTACAGTTTCATGAAGGTACAGTTCACTGGTACAAGGTCAAAAGGAGATCATAGAAAAGCACTTGGCTTATTTACACAGGAAACCATTGAAGTATCTCATATACTCATTGTTGTAATAGCTATTATCGTGGAAGATAATAACAAAGAGATAAATCAGTAGCATGACCAGTATGTTATAGTTAAAACATCAGTATTCTAGCAAAATAGTATAAATATGAAGCCATTATCAATAATTATCGGTATAATGAAGGTTTACAGTACATTACTCTTTTTGTGCTTTGTGTAGCAATGTGTCTCATGCGTGTGAGGAGGAGTCAGTTATATTAAAGTTATAGTGTTTACCCAATTACCCAATAAAGAATCAATTTTTTATTGTAAACATTGTGGTCATTTACAGTGTTCACAGAAATACATCAGAATCAACTGTCATACCAGAATTACAATTTTAAATCAATTATAGTTTTAAAACATCTATTAACACTCAAACCTCACTTACTTCACTGGAGCAGTTGTTCTCAAACATTCAATTTAGTTACAGTACGGACAATAGTCTCATATCACAACATTGTCATTGTCAAAATGTCTTCTTTCCTCTTCCAAGGTTCAAGGTTAAAAAAACTAAGCTGCTTAAATTTGTCTATATCAGTGGTTCTCAAAGTGTATTTCAATTCAGGGACTCTCTATGTTCCTTTATGGGGGTCTAAATCGACCCTTACACGTCTGTAACTTTGACAGTGTACAAATAGACAGAAAGACACAGAGAGAGAGAGAGAGATACTGGTCTTATTGCATCTGGTAACATTGTCTTTCTCTCCCATGTTAAACATTCTTTGCTGCTTCATGGTAACATTCTCTTTTACTATTCATACATGTACAGGGCAAACACTATTTATTTATATTACAATGGAATTATGAAGTATTTTCAACCTTTAATCAACAGGTGTCCTGTAAGGCTGGAGAGACATTCATTCTTTCGTACTTTATTACTAACAAGGTTTAATTAATCTGGCCAAACATAAGCCACAGACAAATGGCCACATAGTGACTGGAGGGAAGGAAGCTAACCTCCAACTGCTCGCTAAGCTGACCGCACTGAAGAGCAGTACAGCTCCTGTACCAGTACCACACGATGATTCCACCCATCAGGATGCAGTTGTAGGAGGACCTCAGGATATGGGAGCTGGACCCTAAACCTCGTCAGGCACCGTAAACAGTACAATGGGACTTGGCCCAAGAATGGTCTTGTATGCTCTCCCTGCAATCTGCTGTTGGTGATTAAGGTCCTCAGCAGACTGATGCTTGAACCCCCTCCTCCGTCAACCTATATGAATGTATGAGAGTGGAATTAAGTTCACACGAAACATTTTTACAAAAACAAAAGTGCAAAGAACTGTTCACACCAGAACGGCAACAGCCTGCTGCTGTTAACCGCTGCAACCTGACCTCAGGAACCATTTGGAACCATTTGGTTCCAATGTACAAATGGAACCAAATGGACCCTAACAGGTCCATTTGGTTCCATGTGTATGTACACTGTCAAAGTTACAGACCTATGTTAAATTGCTGCTCTGAGGGAACTTTGTCAATGCTGCTCCGAGGGCAGCTTAAATGATATCCAAGGAGCAAGGTTAAAATGCTGCACTGAGGGCAGTCAATGCTGCTCTGAGGGCAGCTTAAATGATATGCATAGACCTATGTTAAATTGCTGCTCCGAGGGCACTTTGTCAATGCTGCTCTGAGGGCAGCTTAAATGAAATGCAAAGACAAATTATAAAATGCTGCTCTGAGGGCACTTTGTCAATGCTGCTCTGAGGGCAGCTTAAACGATAGACCAATGTTAAGATATTGCCCTGAGGGCAGCTTAAATGATATGCAAAGAGCAATGCTGCTCTGGGGGCACTTTGTCAATGCTGCTCTGAGGGCACTTTGTCAATGCTGCTCTGAGGGCAGCTTAAATGATATTCAAAGGGCAATGTTAAAATGCTGCTCTGGGGGCACTTTGTCAATGCTGCTCTGAGGGCAGCCTAAATGACATGCATAGACCAATGTTAAAATGCTGCTCTGAAGGCAGTTGGTCAATGCTGCTCTGAGGGCAGCTTACATAATATGCAAAGAGCAATGTTAAAATTCTGGTCTGGGGGCACTTTGTCAATGCTGCTCTGAGGGCAGCCGAAATGAAATGCATAGACCAATGTTAAAATGTTGCTCTGAAGGCAGTTGGTCAATGCTGCTCTGAGGGCAGCTTACATAATATGCAAAGAGCAATGTTAAAATGTTGCTCTGAGGGCAGTTAGTCAATGCTGGTCTGAGGGCAGCTTAAATGATATGCAAATAGCAATGCTGAAATGCTGCTCTGAGGGCAGTTGATCAATGCTGCTCTGAGGGCAGCTTACATAATATGCAAAGAGCAATGTTAAAATGCTGCTCTGAGGGCACTTTGTCAATGCTGCTCTGAGGGCAGCTTAAACGATATGCATAGACCAATGTTAAGATGCTGCTCTGAGGGCAGCTTAAATGATATTCAAAGAGCAATGCTGCTCTGGGGGCAGCTTAAATGATATGCAAATAGCATTGCTGAAATGCTGCTCTGAGGGTAGTTGGTCAATGCTGCTCCGAGGGCAGCATACATAATATGCAAAGAGCAATGTTAAAATGCTGCTCTGGGGGCACTTTGTCAATGCTGCTCTGAGGGCAGCCTAAATGATATGCATTTACCAATGTTAAAATGCTGCTATGAGGTCATTTTGCCAATGCTGCTCTGAGGGCAGCTTAAATGATATTCAAATAGCAATGCTGCTCTGGGGGCACTTTGTCAATGCTGCTCTGAGGGCAGCCTAAATGACATGCATAGACCAATGTTAAAATGCTGCTCTGAAGGCAGTTGGTCAATGCTGCTCTGAGGGCAGCTTACATAATATGCAAAGAGCAATGCTAAAATGCTGCTCTGAGGGCACTTTGTCAATGCTGCTCTGAGGGCAGCTTAAACGATATGCATAGACCAATGTTAAGATGCTGCTCTGAGGGCAGCTTAAATGATATGCAAAGATCAATGCTGCTCTGGGGGCAGCCTAAATGACATGCATAGACCAATGTTAAAATGCTGCTCTGAGGGCAGCTTAAATGATATGCAAAGATCAATGCTGCTCTGGGGGCAGCTTAAATGACATGCATAGACCAATGTTAAAATGCTGCTCTGAGGGCAGTTAGTCAATGCAGGGCAGCTTAAATGATATGCATAGTCCAATGTTAAAATGCTGCCCTGAGGGCAATGAGATAGTGTCTCTATCTCTCTCTGGAAGAGGTTGCACATGAACTCTGCAGCCGCACTGAGGCGCCTCAACACAGCAAAATGATTTAAATAACATTGCAATTCAAGGCAGTTTGAACAGCTAATTTCAACAGAGTAGCTATGTAACAAGGCCAGCTGCATTAGCTAACAACAGTAGCTTGCTAGCTATGTTTGAAAATGTTAACATTAGCAACCTGCTAGGTTGCTACATTTGAAAATTATTGAATAACATTGCATTTCAAGGCAGAGTTTGAACAGCTAGTTTCAACATAGCAGACTATCTATGGTAACAAGGCTAAGCTACAGTGGCTAACATTAGCTAAATGAAATCAACACCTTGCTAAGTTAGTCAGCTAGCAAACCTTAGCTTAATGATAGTTTCTAAATTCAAGCAAACATCAACAAATTCATATTTAAAAGTCTTACCTTGCAGATGAAGCAATATGCTTAGGCATTGTAGCGAGTAGTGAAGATTTTAATAGTTTAGTGTAGTAGTAGGCTTGCACTGAAGCAGTAGCAGGCTTTCACTGAAGGCAGCAGGAGCAGACTAACTGACTGACTGACTGTGATACAAAGATGGCTGCCGCTGAACAATTCAAAATTGCATTGAACCCACCTCCCGCCCCGCCTCCAACTGTTACTGATTGGCCAGGCGCTAGGACCAATGAAATTGAATGCTGCCCTCAGGTCACATTCCAATCCTTATAAGTCACATCTGCGGTTTGCGGCAGGGCGCAGGCTACAGGCTGCCTCTCCTCTGTATACTGTGAGTTGTGGCCTAAAATAAATACAAAAGTTAATGAATAATGTTAGATAAGAGAAAAAAAATAATAGGAGACAATTCAGACAAAATGTAAGTAGCCTATAGCCTAATTTGTAAGCCGGAGCAATGTGAAGATGTCCTTTAATTGCACGAGATTAATTAAAATCATATAATTATTTACAAATAAGCCGTAAAGTTTATACTAGGATCTCCCTTTAGTTGACCTTTTACCAGTGATTTGTGCTGTAATGAAACCATAATAGGCCAATGTGAAAAGGGTCAGGGTCTAGTTTAGTTTGGTTTATTAAGGATCCCTAGTCTACACCAGGGGTCTTCAACAGGAGGTCCGGGACCCCTAGGGGGTCCTCAGAGTTACTACTCTTTGGGCCCTATTATGATCCAGGTCTTATGCCCCAGGTCTTATGCCTTATGCCTTAACTTCTTTGCCTTTTTTTCACTATTTTGAAAAACATTTTTTAATACTTCAAATGCTGATCTACATCTGCACGTTGTGAACTTGCAGATCAGCTATTTGAAATATTTAAAAAACAAAAACAAAATAGTAAAAAAAGGCAAAGAAGTTTAGGCATAATGCATAAGACCTGGATCATAATAGGGCCCTTTGTCTCCTTTACTTGAACCCTAGTGTTCATATTCTTAGAACATTGGCCTAAAATAGCAGATCTATAAGCTCACAACGCCTCGCAGCGTGAGGTGTTGTGAGCTTGTAGATCGGCTATTTTTGGCAAATTGGTTTGGTGTAGAGGGGAAAAAGAGCAGACTAAGTACAGAGTGAAAGGTTAAGTTTATTAAGTATTGACGGTTCAAGTGGTTAAATATCTGAAAATACAAATTGATATGAATCCAAAATACACTGATGATTGTGCTGTCAAACAACAAAACTATATGGAATCTATGAACAGCCAGAACAGGTTGTGGGGGTCCCTGCTTCATCTCTCTCTCAGCTAAGGGGTCCTAGGTCCTTGGCCTGAAAACGTTGAAGACCCCTGGTCTACACTGTACGCCATAGTGGAGACTATTCTTCCTGGGCTCCAGGCATAAAAAACATCACAATACAAGACATTGATAAAATGAGTTACTACAGGGGGGACGGGGGGTCCTACAAATCTTTGTCTCCTTTACTTGAACCCTAGTGTTCATATTCTTAGAACATTGGCCTGAACATTGTATTGTGATGTCTTTCTGCTAGGCAGGGGCGTCGAACCAAATTCTGGGCCCTGGGTACAAGGATTCACTGTGGGCCCCCTGAGCTATTTTGTGCTTTAACTATTGAAAAATAGCAGATCTACAAGCTCACACACAGCGTGGCTGCGAGTTTGTAAATCTGCTATTTTTGAAAAATCGTGAAAAAAGTCTTTGAATGTTTCAAATGTTTCAACGTTTTTTTTTGTTGAAAAACATATGTTTCTATGTCAGTGGTGATGAAAATCTTTCATGTGAAGGACCCCCAAAATGATATGTATTTGGCCACAGACCCCCCTTTGTGAGGCCCCTGGCCTTGGGCCTGTTGCACCTCCCAGGTGCCCATGATGGACTCTGCATGGCAGGGCGATCCTCTTCCCTGAGCCTGGCCTGAGCCATGACCTCATACATCATCAATGTTACAAACAAAACATAAACGTAGAAAATAAAATGTACATTAACATAAGAATAAGAATTGAAAGATAAAACAGGTTTGTCTGATGTCCAAAAATGCCAAAAATAAGATCTAATCCAATATAATTTCCTTTTTGATTATTGCTGCTTTAAAGGAGTAGTTCACCCCCAAAATGTTTTTTTTCTATGTAACGGAGGTGATCCGAACCTCCCCACCCGGGTTCGTACCCGGGTCTCCCACGCGAAAGTCCAATATCTTAACCACTAGACCAAAGAGGGAGATACTAGACTTTTGAGGCTTCAAGGCTGGGGCTGCAACTCTCTCCGTCACACTCACCCCCCTTTGACCTCCTCCTATGGGGAAGCCCGAATCCGGGTCACGGCACCAATGTAACGGAGGTGATCCGAACCTCCCCACCCGGGTTAGTACCCAGGTCTCCCACGTGAAAGTCCAATATCTTAACCACTAGACCAAAGAGACATCTCTTTGATCCGGGGGAGATACTAGACTTTTGAGGCTTCAAGGCTGGGGCTGCGACTCTCTCCGTCACATCTATTTATTTTATTTGTAATTAGCCCTATTCACGGCCCGCCCACCTACTTCCGTTTCTCAGTATCCCCCGGGTGCTGACTACAATTTTGAAGGGGAAGCTATACTGGACTTAAAGCCAACAAATCGTTATTTCTAACGGTAAAGTAAATTATAATGCTTTGTGCCTTTTACTATCTTGTGTTCTTGATCATGCTAGCCGTATTTTATACTTTACTATTCGGAAATTGTATTAAATTTGCGATTTCTGTGCTAACTCTATAGGCTTATAGTAGGATTTTCCCCTTCAAAACGGGACTTCAGCACCCGGGGGATGCTGAGTGGGCGGGTCGTGAATAGGGCTAATTAGTCACGCCATATAGAGACTAGAGTTCAATAATACTTTTAGTTTTTTGTCGCATTCCTATGTGGCCTAGCGATATGGACGACACAGGACACAAAGCTATATTTGGGGTTATTTATTATCCGATTACTCTCTGAAGGTGAGAGCAATATTAAAGGTAATTTAGAGTTCCCAAACGTATTCAAGGTTGACAAAATAAAAAATAAAATAAAACAAAGAAATAACAATGGTCTGTCTTAGACACTTCTCACTGGTCACTGTTCTTGACCACAGGCCTTTGGCACAGTCCTCAGTTCTTGGCCTTTCACAACCTTGGCAAATACTACTTCAAATATTAACAGGCTCTATATAAAGTGCATAAAAATAACTGTAGTGACAACTCCTGTTAAACAAGGATAAAGAAACAAAACATCACATACAGTACCTTTACAATTGACAGTAAACAAGTACATTTAAATGAAATGAAATTAAGTAGCATACCTAAATTCACTCAGAACATGGACTCTTTGAGCTCACTTAGATGCATAGGACACAGGTCATCAACCTTCTTCAGCACTACACAATGGAAAATAATCAATAAACATTACTTTCAGTATAATGCACAATTACAAGGTTCTCAATTACAAATAATAATACACAAGTTATCCTAGCAATACACTTACAATGATTGCAGGGTGAAAACAGCATGACACTCCTCCCTTGCTTTGGACCATGTGCACACAATCACCATGTAAACACAATCTGTAAACATCCAACGTATAAAATTACCACCCATGACCGATATATCACTTTTACCTTCCATAAAACCATATTGTGTTACTCATTGTGCACAGAAACAGCATATTGTGCATATTTACCACGTTTTAGAATCACAACAGCTCCTCACATGAGTTTGCAGTGACAGAAAATGGAAGACACTTCACTTCCCGTTTCTTCTAGTACTATTTCTCCGGAGGAGTTCTGATGCCCAAGGGGTGATGCGCCATCTAGTGGTTACTGGTGGGAACCTTATTTTCCACCTGGCTACATACTCCCCTGTTAAAGAGTCACCGTCCTCGGTGACTTAATTAACCTTATTAACTTTCTTCAAAACCTCACACTACATCATGTCTGGGTGAAATGGCGTGACATGTAGATCTGGGAACATGATGTGGATTTGGGTGTACCCCGGCGTTTGTTCTCTGCGTCCTACGTGGTGCATCAACCCCTATATCTGAGCCAGGTGTAGCCACAGCATTTGTGTCTACCTCTGGTTCACTATCAGAAGAGGTCAAGTGCACCGGTTCAGCATCATCTCTAGACTCTATGTCCTCTCTGTCAGATACCTCACCCCTCTCTACATTGACCTCCTGACTCTCCACCCTCTCCCCATTTACACCCTGGTGCAGCTGTGGACAAGAGACTTCCTCTAACACTACACACTCAGGATCTACATAGACAGGGACAGACCCAGGAGGGGCATGAACAGGTGTCACTGTAGGGACACTAACACTCTCTCTCCTGGGGGCAGGAACAGGGCCTACACATGGTCTAAGGTCATTTCTATGGATCGTCTTAACCGGACCACCCTCCACGGGCTCTACCGTATGAGTGGTACCTTGGATCTCAACCACTCTATGAACAATAGGGCTCCAAGCATCTTGGATCTTGTTTCTGCCCTGCGGTCTGTGGCGAAGGTACACCAACTGGCCCACATCAAGCTGAGGACAATACACCTTGTGTTTGACTAACTCCAACCTTTCTGCTGCTTTCAGCTCAGACTGCTCCCTTGCTCTGGCGTGCGCTTCATTAAGTCTCTCCTGATGTACTATTAACCAATCATGCTTCTTTCCCTGCACAGGCTCCTTTCCCAACAGAGCATCTACCGGGAGGTGTGGATGAACCCCAAACAGCAGATAGTAGGGTGAATAACCAGTAGTCGCATGGGGTGTCACATTGTAGGCATAGACTAGTTCTGCTAAGTGCTCAGGCCAACGGCGCTTCTTTTCTGAGGGCAGAGTACGTAAAAGGTCATGAAGGGTTCTATTGTACCTTTCACACTGCGCATTTCCCTGAGGGTGGTGAGGTGTGGTGCGGCTTTTCTTTACACCATACAGTTTGCATAACTCTGCAATAACTTCACTTTCAAACGTTCTTCCCCTGTCGGAGTGTAAACGAGCAGGGGCCCCGTACTTCATGAACCACTCTCGGAGGAGAACTTTAGCAGTAGTATCTGCTTTCTGATCCCGTGTAGGGAAAGCCTGTGTGAACTTTGTGAACACATCTGTTAATACTAAAACATTTTCCCGACCATCGGAGGCCGGTTCTAAGATAGTGTAATCTACAGCAACCACCTCTAGAGGCCGTGTGGCTAAAAACGACTGCATAGGAGCACGTATCTTGGGCTGGGGCATTTTGGTGAGGACACATCTCTGACATTTTTTTACCCACTGCTCTACATCATCATACATTCCCACCCAGAAACATCGCTGTTTGAGAAGGTGCTGTGTTCTTTCTATTCCTTGATGCCCCATGCAATCATGCACACTCTCAAGGACTGTTTCCTTCAAACAGGTAGGTAAGAGGAGCTGGTGACATTCGCCTAGATGGACATCAATTATCACACGATAGAGTAAGCCATCAATCTCCTTAATCCGGAACCACTGTCTAAGTAAGGATTTAACAGGCTTGGCTAATCCTGTTCTCTCTTTAAAGGTGGGTTTCTGTTTCCTGTCCCAAAACTGTCTGAATGTACTGAGTGTGGGGTCACTGCTCTGGAACTGGCTTAGCTCCTCCTTAGAGTACCCAGGCAAAGTGGGGGAGTTACCCTGTCCGTCACTCTCATCTATATTCTGAGCGGCCTCTGAGGCACGTACCTGTGTCACTTTACAACTCTTGGTCCCTGCAATAGTTAACTCTGGACCCAGAGCTGTACCCTTCCTGAGATTACAAATGGCTACACAACCATCAAACTCAAGGTCATCTGGGTATGGTTGGGGCTCCCCTGCTAACGGCTGCCTAGAGAGGGTATCGGCAGCAGTGTTACAGCGGCCAGGGCGGTACTTGACCTCAAAGTCAAAAACAGCTAACTGAGCTACCCATCGTTGTTCAATGGCACCCAACTTAGCTGTGTTAAGGTGGCACAAAGGGTTGTTATCGGTTATGATAGTGAACTTAGAGCCAAGTAAGTAGCCTCTGAACTTTTCTGAAATTGCCCACTTAAGGGCAAGTAGTTCCAGTTTCATACTGCTGTAGTTCCTGTCATTTCTCTCTGCATCACGCAGTCTCCTACTGGCATATGCTATTACCCTTTTAGTCTTGCCTTGCTGTTGATATAGGACCGCACCTAGGCCTAGACTACTGGCATCCGTCTCAACAGTGAAAGGAAGAGAAAAGTCAGCATAACCTAACAACGGGGCACTAGTGAGTTTTTCTTTGAGCAGCTCAAAAGCTTCCTGACACTCTGTAGTCCATAAGGTACTAAACAACTGTTTAGACCTGGATGGGCTGGTGTGCTGGTTACAGGCATTCACCACATCATGTAACGGGGCTGCGAGCTGAGAAAATCCCTCTATGAACTTTCTGTAATAAGAGCAGAAACCTAAATAGGACCGTAGATCCTTTGCTGTACTGGGAACCTTCCACTGCTTTACTGCAGCTATTTTATCAGGGTCAGTCCCAATGCCCCCTGCTGATATCTGGTGCCCAAGGAACCGTACTTCTGACTGCAGAAAGTGACACTTTTCTACCTTGACCTTAAGCCCTGTTTCTCTCAGTCTATGCAGGACTTTCTCCAGCCTCACTAGATGATTCTCAAAGGACTGCAAGTACACAAGAATATCATCTAGGTACACAAGCATGATTTGGAACACCAAGTCACTCATTGTTGCCTGCATTAATCTCTGAAAAGTGGCAGGTCCATTGCAAACCCCGAAAGGCAACCTAGAGTATTCATACAACCCAAAGGGTGTTGTAAAAGCTGTCTTAGGTATATCTTCCTTGTGTACTGCAACCTGATGGTACCCACTAGCGAGGTCTATAGTTGAAAAGAACTTTGCACCATGCAAGGCATCAAAACACTCGTCGATGCGGGGCAACGGAAACGCATCACGTCTTGTCTTTGAGTTTAGTTTCCTGTAGTCAACACATAGTCGTAGACTACCATCAGCCTTCCTGACTAAAACTACCGGTGAAGCATAAGCACTAGTGCTTTCCTGGATAACCCCCTTCTTTAACAGCTTGGTGATGTGCTCCCTAACCTCGTTATACTGTGTAGGTGGTATACGCCGATAGGGCTGTGCCACAGGCACGTCATCTACCAAGTGGATCTCATGTTTGACTCGGTCAGTGTAACCCAGGTCCTCATCTTGGAAAGCAAACACGTCTGAAAACTGGGCTAGAAGTACAGCTAACTGAGCCTGCTCTTCCTCTGTGCCTCCTATGTGTAGCCGACCCAGTACTGCCTGGATGTCACTGTCTGTGATTTGTCTCCCTTTCTGGTCAATAGTTACTTCTTCCTGGTCAGCTGAGATACGCTGGAAGCGCACCTCTGTCTGGTCATTGTCAACACACTCCACCTGAGACAATATGCCTAGCCTGGTCCGGGGATGCAACCATACATCCTCCTGAGAAAAATTCACTACTTGCACTGGGAATATAGGCCTAGTGGTCTCGGCTACAGTGGGCAATAACACGAGACCTCCCGGTAAAAGTGTGTTAGTCGGTTCCAACAACATGTAAGTGTTATCATCAGGTGCTGGTTTGATCCCCTTTGCATACACTGTGGCAACAGAACTAGCTGGTATGTGCACCGCATCTCTGCCTGTTACCCTGGCTGTGGATGACCTCCCTACAAACTCACATTTCTGTACTTGTTGGAAGGCTTCCCCCCAGTCTGGATCAAGTTCTCCTCCCAGAGTGACGTCAAACTCTGCCGTAACCAACTGTTTGCATCTTTTTATGATGTTCATACCAATGAGGCCTGGCACCGGTTCCTGAAAACCCTGTTCCGGTCTACTCAACTCAGTGTTCTCCCTCATTGTCTCCTGTGTGGTTGGATCTTTGACAACTAAGAAACCACATTCTGGTATGTGCAAGCCCATAGTCTCCATATCGAGTTCAACATAACCTAAGTATGGGATGGGCAGATTGTTTGCTGCGGTCAATTTGAGCCATTTCGCTGTGGGGATCACATCCTCCTCATTCCCTAGTAGATGCTGTCTAAAAAAGGATGCAGAAAGGGTACTGACCTGGCTCCCTGTATCTAACAGGCACTTCACTGGAACCCCCCCAATCTGTACTTTAACTTCTCGACACTCACCCACTGCCCGCTCAAGAAACCTCTCACGATTCAAGGTCTTAGAGCCTTTAGTCTCCCCTCGGATTGCCCGGCTCACGGCCTCCGAGGGTGCTAGTTTTCCTGGTGTGCAGCACTATTGGTAGTAGGCTGGCTCTCTGATCCGCGCTGTGAACACTCTTTGGAAATATGTCCCACCCCCTTACACCTGAAACAAATGGGTTTCCCATCCTCTGTGAACTGGGGTTTTGGCCTAGGCTTTCCACCCCTGTCTCTATTGAGAGTAAGACTCTCCTTAAATGCCATGGTTAGTTCCCCTATAGCCTTGCTCTGCTCTGCCATTGCTTTGACCAGGTCCTCTAGAGTGGTAGACTTTTGAGATGTAACACTAGAGCACTGGCCCTCCCCCTTGATACTGTCACACACTACCTGCCTGCTCTTGGTAACCTTGGTGTTACAGGGCTTCTCTTCAAGGGACCAGGCAATAGCCTCCTCACGTACTTTTAAAAGAGTGGACTGGGGCTTTTCCCTAACCATTTTGCGTAATTCCCTTCTAAGAGAGGGATCCTGCACGCCCTCAATGAATTGATCTCTCACTGCCATCTTAGCATCTCTTACAGCATATGGGTTTTGTTTCAGAGCTAAACGCAGGATCTGGGAAAGTGCATGGGAATACTCCTGAATATCCTCACCCTCTCTCTGCTGCCGACCATAAAAAGCTTGTAACAGCTGAGCTACGCTACGCTTCTCTGCATAAGCCTCACGTAACAAAGTGTACAACTCCTCAGGATCACTAGGATCTCCATCACTGCATAATCTGATCTCCTCTAATGCAGACCCTTTTAGAAGAGAGAGAATGAAATCAACTTTGTCGGCAGATCTCTGACCTCTGGTCCTGATTACACGATCTACCTCCTCAATAAATTCCTCCACTGAGCGACCATCTTTGTCGCCGCTAAAGGGCTCAATCTGTCGCTCTCTAGGCACATAAACATACGACCTGTTTGAGGCAGTTAAAGCGGCAATAGCTTCCATGGCTTTCTCATGTTTCTTACTCATTTCAGACAGCTGGGCTTGCAGCTGCACGAAGGACTGGTGCCTGCCTCCTCTTCGTTGCCCCCTTCTGCGTTGCCGAGCATGGTGAAATGTCTATGTGTAGACAGAACTCAGTCACTTGCGATGCTGCAGATTGTGGTTGCTTGGGGACTGCGTCTCCTTCCCTACGATGATCTTCTTCTCCACCGGTCCGGTCACTGGCTCTCCACAGAAATTCCAGGTTGGCCTCAACGTCTCAGATCCTTTCCAGCGCCGGCCTCCTCGTTGCCACTACAGTTATTTATGCACCCTATCAATCTGTCTGATCTATAAAAAAACTCAGGAAACTCTAAACAATTGATAACCCCACTCCTGGTACCAAAATGTGGCCTAGCGATATGGACGACACAGGACACAAAGCTATATTTGGGGTTATTTATTATCCGATTACTCTCTGAAGGTGAGAGCAATATTAAAGGTAATTTAGAGTTCCCAAACGTATTCAAGGTTGACAAAATAAAAAATAAAATAAAACAAAGAAATAACAATGGTCTGTCTTAGACACTTCTCACTGGTCACTGTTCTTGACCACAGGCCTTTGGCACAGTCCTCAGTTCTTGGCCTTTCACAACCTTGGCAAATACTACTTCAAATATTAACAGGCTCTATATAAAGTGCATAAAAATAACTGTAGTGACAACTCCTGTTAAACAAGGATAAAGAAACAAAACATCACATACAGTACCTTTACAATTGACAGTAAACAAGTACATTTAAATGAAATGAAATTAAGTAGCATACCTAAATTCACTCAGAACATGGACTCTTTGAGCTCACTTAGATGCATAGGACACAGGTCATCAACCTTCTTCAGCACTACACAATGGAAAATAATCAATAAACATTACTTTCAGTATAATGCACAATTACAAGGTTCTCAATTACAAATAATAATACACAAGTTATCCTAGCAATACACTTACAATGATTGCAGGGTGAAAACAGCATGACACTCCTCCCTTGCTTTGGACCATGTGCACACAATCACCATGTAAACACAATCTGTAAACATCCAACGTATAAAATTACCACCCATGACCGATATATCACTTTTACCTTCCATAAAACCATATTGTGTTACTCATTGTGCACAGAAACAGCATATTGTGCATATTTACCACGTTTTAGAATCACAACAGCTCCTCACATGAGTTTGCAGTGACAGAAAATGGAAGACACTTCACTTCCCGTTTCTTCTAGTACTATTTCTCCGGAGGAGTTCTGATGCCCAAGGGGTGATGCGCCATCTAGTGGTTACTGGTGGGAACCTTATTTTCCACCTGGCTACACCTAAGACAAAAATGTGATAACAATAAATGTACGCCTATTCGTTCCGGAAACGGGTCCCCATCCGGAATCAATGGGGGTAAATTTACTCGAATCACATTTTTGTCTTAGGAATGTGACAAAAACCAAAAAATATTTTGAAAATATTGAACTCTACTCTCCATGGCATGACTAATCAATAAAAAAAAGTCATTTTGGGGGTGAACTACTCCTTTAAGTTTCCTTTTGAAATCAGGCTGCATGCCAGTCTCTCATCAACCCTCATCTATGACAGCCCCAGGCCTGGCATGAAGCATCCACACTACTCCTGATAGAGCAGTGCCGTGCTAGTCTTGCCGCTCAGTTGTGAGCAAGCTGAAGTTTGCCAATTGATGCACCAGACCTTTTCAGGCCGCGCCCCCCAAAATTATCATATTTTAACTGGGGAACCCCCCACCCTGACGAGCACTAAGAGTTGAGGCATTACATTTTGTATTACACGGTTCTATTGTGAAAATAGCAGATCTACATGCTTGCAACGCCTTGCAAGAGCATGTAGATCGGCTATTTTCACAATTTCTGCCTCAATATTTGATAATTTGGCCAATGTTTAATTAGTCATTTTAGAGGTATTAATAAGTCCTTAAATTGTCACTTTAGAAATGTGCATATACCCCCTATACACTTAAACTTTATATTGGTCTGTCTGTGTGTGTGTGTGTGTGTGTGTGTGTGTGTGTGTGTGTGTGTGTGTGTGTGTGTGTGTGTGTGTGTGTGCGTGCGTGTGTGTGTCTAATGTGAACAGCACAGGTGCTAGATTACGCACTAGCTACAGTACCAAGAGGTTCAACTAAACAGTTACTCAGTCTCACGCTGTCACACACAACCCACACATAACATGTTGAATTATGAAACATACAGTATTGAATGTATTAAACACTGACAGCTGAAACTCACGCTACTGTGAGTAATAATGTTTCACTTTCTGACAATAGATACAAGTTTCATGCAAATGATCAGAATTTCTTGGCAGAGATGAAATAAAGTCTCTTTCTGATCTCCACTCTATAACTCTTCCATTGTTATTGTCTCTGCTGACAAGACTGTGGTTACTGCTTATCCTCTACAAAACTCATTATATTATGTCTCAGACAACTACAGGTTACTAATCATTTCTATACTCTTTTACCAGACGCTCCTAATTGTTTTTACACACTGTGGTGGAATTCAGATCAATCAATAATCATGAGAAAATGAGGAGACAAGACAATTATATTAGGTGGTGGTGTGGTCAAGTTTATATAACATGATATCATGGACAGAAGTACAATTAACACTCTGGACCTAGTGGACCAGGCGCATACCATATAGGCATTGCCATTTCGGCATCAATGCCTGTCGGCGTTGCCGGTTCGATTCCCGATCCGGGCGACCTTTGCCGCATGTCACTCCCTGTCTCTCCCCCATTTCCTGTCAGTCTACTGTCCTATCCAATAAAGGCAAAAAGCCCAAAAACAAATCTTAAAAAAAAAAAGAGTTCTGCCAAGAAGAATGGTCAAACACTAGAGTTATACTGTGTGGCTTCAAGGCCTCTGGAACGAGCTGTACCATAACAAGATAGGCTTTACCAAAACAATAGTTACTGAGGCCCACTGAAGGCCTCTCTACTCCTAACTATCAAGTATTAGTATCATCATACAGACCTAGATATTAATATAATCAATGAATACATGATCTACTCTATAACGTCATACATAATCAATCATGATAAACTCTAATCTACTGCACACACCACCATAATTTTCTTATTTTCATCAATTACTGAATGTCAAGTCTCAGAATATGTATGACACTGATTTTAACTATATGGCACATTATGCCTCCACTATCACTACAGTGGTTCTCAAATGTTTTATTTGCAAGGACCCCCATAACATTGAGTGTGTACAAATGGAACCAAATGGACCCTATTTGTACACTCTCAGTGTTACAGACGGATCCGGTCTAGACGGAAACCACAAGCCGAAGAAGAGGCGTCGCTTTGTTTTGGTTCCCTACGTTTGTTTCCCCAATCCCTATTAAAATGCTCGAGTAGCCTAGTGTAGTCTTTGCCAGTCGCTACGAATTGGAATAAAAGATGCATATACCAAACACATTTTTCAAAAGCAAAACTACGCTGCATCAAGGAGTTTATTAGGTAGGCCCTAAAAGTACATCATTGAGCGCAGGGGAATTATTTTGGGTTAAAACTGAATCCGGTTTGATAGTTCCGGCAAATTGTAGTCCTTTGAGTACTACAACATGACGTAAATTGGTTTACTCTCCCGACCGGATCAAACCTCGAAAAGTGAAGTGATCCCAGACTATGGTCATTCTGGCAGGCTTTGACACTCGCCCTCTCTCCATTCAGGGCTATCTCTTTATGTGTTTCTGGTAATAATCCCACTGACAACCACTGACCAGCCAAGGACTGTTGCCTCTACAGGCCTCCAAGTCACAAACTGCATTCTACAACTGACCTGTGGGAGGCAGCAATGTGCTGCAATTCATCCAGTCTGCCAGAAATCACAGACAGACTTTTAGAAAATAAATAATTGGCCTAAAAGTAATATGACACTAATATGATTGAATTATAACATTCCTTATCATATATAGATGTGTGTGTGTGTGTGTGTGTGTGTGTGTGTGTGTGTGTGTGTGTGTGTGTGTGTGTGTGTGTGTGTAAACATATGTTGCCAACAATGCCAACAAAGCTCCTTTGAGCTCAACTGAATTGAATTGATTTTCTTATTCAATATCCAGTATCGACCACTTCAATGTGCAGATCTGCTATTTTCATTACTTTGTATGATATTAATCTGCTAAAGATCATACATTTAGGGGGTAAATTCCATGTTTTCCATGTAAATTCAGTGTTTTCTCTTTCCAAAGAAAAGAAAAAAAATAGTGACAACTGCCGATCTGCAAGTTAACTTAGTTCAATAACAACTATGATTAATGTATATTTATTTTTGATTAAAATAGATACAGTAACATTTCTTAATGAAAATATAATAGTAATAATACTACTACTACTGCTAATAAAAATAACTTGCAATATATCCAAACTATAATAAAGAATACGTCATGGATTATTGCAAAATACAGTCCAACATAAAAAGGAAAATAAATGTAACTGCTCTACAAACACAACAGAATTTTATACAAAAATAGGTTTTTGCTTTTCTAAATTAGTAAAATGTCATCATTAACCAGCTTGTAGAAAGGCAATCATTAAACAGACATCAAGAAGTTAATATTTTGTTATAACTACATTTTTCACCACAAATGCAGTTACAGCACTGTTAGGCTATACTTGTCATACAAAAACATAATGTCATGCATATTATTATGTCCTTGAAAAAGATTTACAATATTTACACCCTCATTACATGTCATGGAGACATACACTATCTTCAAATCGCCAGCAGTATCTAATCTTATAGTCTTAAAACAATATATATTTTCTTTTTTTTAAATTAACAATCATAGGTGCTCAATGGAACAGATTGCATATACAGTAGCCATAACATTAACAAAAAAATGTCAGAACATTAAAAAACATGTTTATAACAGCTTGGTTGTTAGATAAGGCTTGCTAAGATAAGGCCACTTTGTGTGAACCTGCTAGTCTGTAAATGTTAAATCAAATTAAATAAATACAAACATAGCACAACTGTTACTGATACTGAATAGAAAGTCATGCTTATTTGCCATTATGCAGTTTTGTCATTATTCTCTAAAGCGAATGGTGGTGGAGAGGTTAACTAAGTCGAAATAAGCAGACAAGAAACGACAAAATAAAGGATTGAGGTCAATATTAATAATACCACTATGCCTAGTAGTCTCATCACAAGTTTGTACAGGTGGTCTCCAGGTTGGGCGTCATCTTGGAGCTCAGCTGTGATGTCAGGGTTGGTGTCCACGTCATCATACACCTGCTGTGGATCCTCTACCTCATAGATCACTGCATCTGTACACACACACACACACACACACACACACACACACACACACACACACACACACACACACACACACACACACACACACACACACACACACACACACACACACACACACACACACACACACACACACACACACACACACACACACACACACACACACACACACACACACACACACACACACACACACACACACACACACACACACACACACACACTTCATCATCATCATCATTAATACAGTAGAACTAGAACTCTAAACAACATGACAAGAACATACAGTAGAACTAGAACTCTAAACAACATGACAAGAACATACAGTAGAACTAGAACTCTAAACAACATGACAAGAACATACAGTAGAACTAGAACTCTAAACAACATGACAAGAACATACAGTAGAACTAGAACTCTAAACAACATGACAAGAACATACAGTAGAACTAGAACTCTAAACAACATGACAAGAACATACAGTAGAACTAGAACTCTAAACAACATGACAAGAACATACAGTAGAACTAGAACTCTAAACAACATGACAAGAACATACAGTAGCAGAACTAGAACTCTAAACAACATAACAAGAACATACAGTAGAACTAGAACTCTAAACAACGACAACTATCCTAGCCTGCCAATTCAAATGAATGACAAAATACACTAGGCCTACATTGTTTTCTCGGACAGACTGTTGATGAGCTTACAAAAAGCCCTTATACAGTGTTATTGTATTATACGTATTATACAGTACAGCAGGTGTTATACAGTGTTATGCCCTTTGTCATAGTAAGACTGGGTTAGATAATGCATGTGTATCACTGTGTGATGAGAATGTAAATATCACTCACCAAGTTGATGCAAGACTTTCATTTCATTTGCAGTGATGCCAATCTCCTCATATTCATGGCCTGGGGCAACCGGGCTCTCCGGCTCTGCAGGCGTGCTCTCTAATGATTCAGCTATGACCGCTGCATACGTACAGAATGGTATTTACTAGTTAACATGATGTTTAAACAGATGCATGGTTCATTGTTTACCTGGAATCCTAGTTTCTTTAAGACACTACAGGTGCGTTGTTCTTTCTGCACTATTATATTCAAGTGACTGGACCTGTCATTGTTGACTAGTTTTGATGCTGCTTACTCTGATCTCACTCTTAAGCAGCTCTGGATAAGAGGTTTCATTTCATTTAAATATCACTCACCAAGTTGATCCAAGACTTTCATTTCATTTGCAGTGATGCCAATCTCCTCATATTCAACACCTTCATCTTTTTGGGATGATTGTCTTACTAGATGACAACACAAGTAAAAAAAAAACATTATATTTACGGTTTTACATGCAGAATTACTGTAATATTTTTTTTAATTTGTATTAAATTATTATTAAATGTCGCACACACAAACACATGCGCGCGCCATTGACAACAGATTATTGACATGATGTTCAAGCCTCCAATTGACACAGTTCATATAAAAGAAAATAATGATCCTATGACTACAACCACTTAAATAGAATACATGATTATAACGTTACTCACGGTTAACAGTGGCATGTGTTCTTCTCACACACAGAATGCTGAGAATCAACAGCAGCACAGTAAAAAGGACTGTGACAATCTTGACAATCCCAAGGACCGTGTCCGTGTTATATCTATAACCTGTTGGCACTTGGGTGAATAAAACAAAAATAGTAAAACAAAGAATATACAAATTTAGTTTAACAGTATATGAGTTGTTAATGCTTATCATTAGTGAACTGCTTATGAAAGTATAGGTACCTGGAGGATATAATATATCACAATAGATCACAGCTGGTTTGACATTCTTACAAGACTTCCGGTGGACACAGTCTTTGATGTTCAAATGATCTTTTGTGCAAACCAGAGTGATTTCCAGGTCCTAAAGTCAAAATCAAAACCTACTTTAGTGTTTGACAGGTTTTCCCTCTTTGTTGTCAGTCAAGAATGTCAAACAAAAACATCTTTCACACAATAATGTACAGAAGAGAATGGAGTGACAGAGGCGTCTTATGACGTCGATGTGCCTTAAAAGACAAAGCAAACAAAACAGTTGTTTACCTCCTCTGTGGAGGTCACATCTGTCTTAATGTTATCCTTGACTTTACCACAACCAAGCTCCTTGCACAGCTGGTTCTTAATGTCCTTTGTTACATATAGAGGACACACATGCTGCTCCCACTCATCTTGATAATGGACACTAAGTGTGCCTCCACAATCCTCTGTGGTTCTGAAGCTGATCCCACCTGTAACAAGTGAAATTAAAAACTTTGCTTTATTTCCTGTCATGTGGAAACACTTCTGTATCCAAACTTTTTAATGGATAATTACAGTATTAGTACTAGTAGCATATACCGTATTTAGGAATTAACATAAGGAACAATAGAAAATAATACATGAGTAAAGAATACTTAAGTAAAATATTGTGTAAACTCTCAAATAGCCTACAATAACTACTGCAGTATATTATACTAGAAAGACGCCTCAGGTGACACCACAGTGAGGTGGACATCAGGGATGTGAACATCAGGGATCTCCATATATGGGCTTAAAAGGGATTTGTTCCCCTATCATCACAGGGATCTCCATATCTCCATATATGGGCATAAAAGGGATTCACAGGGATCTCTCTAACAGGGCATATCAGGGAACCCCATATATGGGCATAAAAGGGATTCTGTTGGTGTGACATCACAGTGAAGCCAGAGTGTGATGTCAGAGAGGCAAACCCATTCTGGTAGAATGGTTCCCCTGACATCACAGTGACAACCCATAGCCAGGGGCGTCACAAGGGGTAGGAAAGTGGGACTGAGTTACTGGGGCCCAAGGTGGAGGGGCCCTAATAACTTTATCTATTTTTGAAAAGTTGTGAAAATGTGTGAAAATCTTTGAATATGTATTTTTTAAGCGAACATTTCTAACTCAAATTTTGCTTCTGGGGGGTCCCTGGAACTAAATATTTTGAGATTGGGGTCTGTGGCCAAATACATATCATCTTGGGGGTCCTTGACATAGGTTTCTTGCACACATTTTCACGATTTTTCAAAAATAGCAGATATGCAAGCTCGCAGCGCGGCACTCGGTGCCGCTGTGAGCTTGTATATCTGCTATTTTTCAATAGTTAACATTCATGGGGGGCCCGCAGTGAATCCTTGTACCCAGGGCCCAGAATTTGGTGTGACGCCCCTGCCCATAGCTGTGATGTATCTCATAGTAAACTGCGACCGAAGGTCGCAATAATACTCAAAATGCTAAAATGTAGATACAAAACAGCTGAAAAAATACCCAGACAGAACCTTTCTTCAGAGTAGGTCTATAAAGAAGTATTGACCTGAACAGTAGACAGACACCAGTCCTCCAGCACACTGACCCAGGACCGTCTCACACTGCCCAAGACTGGACTCAGAGCCCAGGCAACGGACGTGGTAAACATCTGACCCAGTTCTTCCATGTTGTTTAAAGAACACAGCACGGCCACAGTCCTTCTCTTGGCAAACTATGTGTGAATGCTGGTCATCCCAGTGGTCACTGCACACCCTGATGTTATTGAACCACACCCCACCAGAGCAGTCACGTGGTAGCCCAACCCAAGGGTTATCTGGGAAAACAGAAACAACAAACTAACAACAAATTAACAAAAAAAAAAAAGAAAAAAAAAAAAAAACAATCCCACAACCACACAGATATGATAGCTTTGAAAAATAAAATATGTTATGTAGTCACGTAGAGATGTCAATCAAACCATTTACTTGAAATATGAGGTGTACATCCACTGTGACTGATGATGCCTAAATATCTCTCATCCAATAATGATCAACATCAGTCTTGAGATTCACATTTTAAACACATTACAATCTTGTGTGTTAATAAAACTCTTATTGTGTAAAAAATGGTCAGGTAAAATCCTGGGTGTCAATTACTTTTATTAAAAGTAATAATTCAATTTAAATAATATATATGTTACTCTAGCATTGGTGATGTAGTAGTAATAATTGTTATTAATCTGGAGAAGTAGTAATAATAATTGTTATTACTCTAGCATTTGAGATAGTAATAATTCTCATTACACTGGCATTGGAGGTATATTAGTAATAACTGTCGTTACCCCAGCATTGGAGGTGGACACCTTGGTTCCAGGAGGTTGTATTTTCACTCTCACAGTCCCAGATGGTCTTTGGGTTCTTCACATGGCTACAGTTGAAGCTCTTCTCCCACAGATCAGAGGAACTATTTAATACTGTATGGCTTTTATAACGACCACGGTTCAGATGACGGCACAGTTTATCTCCCTCTTTTTCTGTCCAGCCATGGCTAGAAACCATTCTGGATCCATTCTGGCTGTGAACAATCACATGTCCCTCAAAGTAGTAGCCAAGACTTCGTTTTGGACCTTGTAATCTGATCTTCTGCCAGTCTAGGATGAGAAGTAACAGAGACAGAGAATAGCAGATGAAAACCAGCGAAAATGAAGAGCTGTCTCAGTTATAAAATCACATCATCCTACAATCACATTCACAAATGGATGTTACTGTAACATGCACAGTATCTGTACAACACCTATTAGTTTGATTGATTGATTGATTGATTGAAGACTTTATTAGAAGTTTGCATAGGAAAAGGTACAGTTTCATGACGGTACAGTTCACTGGTACAAGGTCTACTAAAAGGAGATCCATGAAAAGACTAAGCTTATTTCCACTGGAAACCATTGAAGTATCTCATATAACATTGAATGACAGACAAATAGAACACAGTACTATGCAGTAGATATGTAAAGAAAAACAAAAAAGAAAACAGTAAGTCTAAACAAACAGTATATACAAAGAAGGGGCAGGGGAGGGTAGGGTTGGGCTAGGTTCATTTTTTTACCAGTTGCGAACGGCTGCTGCCTGTAAGTGGTTTTTCAGGGCAATTTTAAAGGATGCTAGTGATCCACACTCCTTTATGGCCTTCGGTAAGGCTTTCCACATTTTGGTGGTATAGCAGAAAAACGAGTTTGACCCTTTGTTGGTTTTGACTCTGGGTTGGAAGTGATCTGTGGCGCTGCCTCTGGTGTTGTAATTATGGACATCCTTAATGTTTATAAAGTATTTTGACAGGTACTTGGGTATCATAGTGGTGTAGTGTATCTTGTACACCAGGCCCATTGCAAGTTGCTGTACTCTGTCATCTACTCTGAGCCACCCCACTCTTAACTGGTGAGTAGCGGTGAGGTGAGTCTGATAGGGAAGGTTAAGCAGGACCCTAATTAGTTTATTTTGGGCTGTTTGGAGTTTAGTTTTAAGGGCTTGTGGGGCGTCACGATACCATACGTGAACTCCGTAGTCAAATAGGGGCTGGATTATTGCACCAGCTATGGTCTTCAGTGTGTTGAAATTGACCATTGGGGCGATCCTCTGTAGGAAGCGAGTTTGTTGGTTGATTTTATTTATTACTTTAGAAGTCATCTTTTCGCTGGAAAGATTAGCTTCAAGGATACATCCTAAGTAAGAGATTTCGTCAGGGGCGGTTTTTATAAACTGGGGGCTCCCCACAAAGGTAGTAAAAGAGGCCCCCCCCCCCCATGAGCACGCGTGAAAAATAGATATGCGTGAAAAAAAACAGTATGCGTGCGTGCGAAGTGCAGAAAAAAAAAAATGCCACCCTCCAACTCAATACCTATTCTGAAAAAGTGATGATTTAGCATGACAAGACGATGAACTTGACAAGACAATGAAGAGCAGAGGCAGAGGAAGCCTATTTGTTGTCATTATGGTTGGTTTTAAATACCTAACCACAATCATTTTGGATCTATTTGATTAATTTAAGAAGAGTACAGTAAGGTAGCCTATATAGAGTAGGCCTATATGTATATTTTTATACAGGACATATTTGATGCAGGACAATAATTATTTTAATAACAATAAGGGAATATCAGTGAATAATAATACTTTAAAATTATATTTTAATTATTAATTATTTAATTTAATTATTATTTTTCAAAATTTTGATAAAATTAAAGCTGCAAGCAGCAATGACCGGGCCCTCGCAGCTCTACCCACGTCACAAGGGGCAACAGCCAATCAGAAGAGGGGACAGGACTAAGTTAAACCAATTAAGGTGAAGGACTCTTGATGAAGTCATATGACACCAGCCACAAGTCTGTACGACAAACGGTTCATGAGATATAGAGGCACTTCCTGTTTGGCGAAGGGCACTTCCTGTTTGGCGAAGGAAGCGCCAATTAAGGTTAAGGACTCTTAATCAAGTCATATGACACCAGCCCCGAGTCTGTACGACAAACGGTTCATGAGATATAGAGGCACTTCCTGTTTGGTGAAGGGCACTTCCTGTTTGGCGAAGGAAGTTTGATCTCTGTGTGAAACCTATTGACTCCAGTGAGCAGTTGGTCAATTCTTTAAACAATCATAACTTTTGACAGGAATGGGCTAGAGACTTACTTTTTTTTCCTAAATGCTCAGAATAATGAGCCCGGCAGGGGGCCCCCTCTGCCTTGGGGCTCTACGCAGTTGCGTAGTCTGCGTAGAGCAAATGCCCGCCCCTGGATTTCGTTTAAGTCAGTTGGAATCAGATGAACACATTAAAAACCTACCAGAACACTGGAGACCACCCAGAGTGCATTGTCCTTTGTCCTGTAAAGTAACGTTACAGTCTGCCAGCTTGTTGCTGTTTGCAGGACAACTCAGTCCTGACACCACTTCAGGTGGACTTTGTGGTAAAGGTCCAAAGAATTCAACAGGCTCTCCGGTCTCTCCACATCGCAGCTCTCTGCAGATGGTATTTTGGACATCGGTGTCATTCAGGGTTTCTTTACAGACAGGGTGTCGTTGACCTCGATAGAGTATCTTCACATTTCCAGAACAATGATCTCTGAAATCCTTGAAATCGGCCTTGACACTGGCTGCATGGAAACAGTATTGAAAAAAGAAAAAACGTCATGTGAAACAGTTTTTCTATGCATGTACAGAGATAACATAATGTCACAGCCTAGGTACAACTATAATTACATTAGTACAGTAAGTACCACTGTAATTATTTTAGTATAGAGTCCAGGGCTGGACTGGGACATAAATTCAGACCTGGCATCTTGGCCCAGGCGACCTACCACAACCGGCACAAACTGAACAAGATCTACAAGCCCACAACACGTCGAGGCAGTTGAAGTAGTTTTTTAGGGAGGCCCACTGGCCCATTAATGGTCAACCCACCGGGAATATGCACGCATTGCACGGTGTATACCAGATGTCCAGTCCACCCCTGATAGTCTATACTAACGTCATTTCAGTGGTACTTGTGACATTACTATACTGATATTCACAAAATATCACACATTGACAAGAAATACATTGTGTTTACATAAATCAATGCTGAAGAAAAACGTTTTCTGCTGCTTTATACTGAGATTTGGTTATCATTGTGGGGAGGCATAGCTCAGGTGTAGAGAAACCGTTATTAGAGCACGAAGGGTTCCCGAAGGGTTCCCAGTTCAAATCCGGGCTCCCCCTGAGTTAATGTCGAAGGGTCCTTGGACAAGACTCTGAACCCCACATTGCTCCCGGTGAGCAGGTTGGTGCCTTGCATGGTTTCCTCCGCCACCGGTGTATGAATGTGTGCGTGAATGGGTGAATGTAATGCACAATCTCTGTAAAGCGGATAAAAGCGCTATATAAATGCACCATTTACCATCATTATAAAATATCTTTATGTTTTTATGCTCAGTGTCTTCATGCCTTACTGTTTGCCGTTTTGTGAAAAGCACATTGAATGGCCTTGTTGTTGAAATGCAATACAAATAAACTTGCCTCGTCTATAACAATCTAAAAAAAAAATAGTATTCTAATCTTTGTGTAGGTTTACCCTGGCAAACAACGAAGGCTGTCTTGTCACAGTTGGTCAGTGGCTCTGGTTTCACGATGATGCTCTCAGTCAGGTTGGTGGTGTGATTGGTCGGGTACATTGCCAGGATGGTCAAATTCCCCTTGATGTTCTGCTCGATACCGGTGAAGGCAGCTCCACAGCCCAGGTCTTTACACAGGATTTCAGAATTAGCTTCAGTCCAGGTGTGTGCACACACACCCCCACAGCCTGCATGGGTGCACACCTGCACTGTCCCCCAACACTGCTCTGACAGCGCTGCAGTAATAGTACCTGTTGAAATACACGTTAAAATCAAACAGAAAACAGTGAGGACATCTTACTGAACTATGTTCTGTAGAATACTCATTGTGGGGAAGGAATAAAGATACCATGATAAATAGAAAAACAAACTAATCACACACAACAGCAACATTACAGCAACGTTAGAAGGGTACCACATACCTGAACATTCCACCAAAGCGAGGCTCTGATTGGACGATGTTGTGTTGTCCTTTGGACAGTGGAAGAGTGATGTCTCTGTGGAGGAGCAGTTGTACGTCTCACTCCAAACATCATTCTCCATTCCAGGATCTCCAGAAGGAACATGAGGGAACAGGGTGACATTAGTGGCGTTCCCACAATGCATTTGTAGACACACCACATCAGCAGTGTGGTTCCACGTCTCATTGGTCCCTGAGAGCCAGTAGTCCTTCCCAGCATGCTCTACTGCCACCTGGCCGGAGCAGGACGTTCCATTCCTCATGAACACCACCTTGGGGTCTGAAAAGAGGAGGAATTATTAGGGAAACAAATGTGTGCTTTACTACAGAAAGGTTCCACTGCTTTCCTTTCTTTCCAGAACTCTTGACTCATATGTTGTCTCTACCCTGCTTTCTCTCAGTCTCTCACAGAACAACCTGCTGGCTCCCAACCAGTCAGGATTCAAACCAGCCCAATCCACTGAAACACCACTTCTCAAAGTCAGGAAGCACTCCATGCTGCCAAGGCTGCCTTCCTGATTCTTTTAAACCTACTGTATAAGCAGCATTTGACACAATGAACCTGAGGCCTTTTCTAACCATGCCATCTCTTGGACATCACTTATTGTCTTTGCATGTGCCTCTTTATCGCCTTATGGACATATTTCTACACTATTTATATTTGTTTATTGTTATCTTATTTTTTTGTCAGAATTTAGCTGCAGCTACTTTTTAAGGAACATTCATATTAATGTTAGACATTGACTAAAGCTTACAATAAATTACAAACAAAACATCCCCAACACCTGCAATAATATACAAAACTACAACCAGTAAGACTCCCTAATCGGGAGATAAGCGACCGTAGGTGGCTTATCTCCACAAATAGGGCAGAAATGTGTTTTTCCAAAATCTTCCTGATCCATGTTGATGACATGAGTGTAGACGCTGTGTAGTGATATTTGTGATTTTAGGGCAAAAACTGTAGGAGCAGTGTCCAAAAATGTGTTTTAAAAATCGGCCTGAAGGTGGCGCTAGAATAGGGCCATGTGAGAAATGAGGGGTGGGGTCTCCGCGTTGCCTTGGCGGACGAATAGGTACCGGCCCCGGCTCTCCCGGACGCTCCTAGCCCGAGTTACGGCATTTTATGTGCGCTGCAGTGGCAGGGGGTCCTCCACTGGGGGCGCCACCACTTTTGCATCCGTTCTGGAGCACCAGGAGTCGGTGGTCCCCGGGAATTCCCTGTGAGCAGCGCCGTTGGGGTGGTCATTTGGTCATTTTTGCACATTTGGTCATTTTTTACATCTGGGGGTCCCCCTGGGGCTACGGGGGTCCTTGGAGGTTGTAGTTTGGCAGGCAAGGAGTGTGTGTGTAAAATCTGGCATGGATCGGGTCAACGGGTGCGGAGATATAAGCAGGGAAAAAGTGTGACGTGTGACGTGTGAGCACATTTGGGCATTTTTTACATCTGGGGGTCCCCCAGGGACCTGGGGGTCCCTGGGGCTCCGGGGGTCCTTGGAGGTTGTAGTTTTGCAGTCAAGGAGTGTGTGTGCAAAATGTGGCATGGATCGGGGCAACGGTTGTGGAGATATTAGCAGGGCAAAAGTGTGACGTGTGACGTGTGACTGACTCACTCACAGACAGCCGGTGGAGGTTTTGGTAGTAAATGCGACCTACGGTCGCAATAATTAATCATCATGATCTTACTTTCACAGATGACATGAGCCTTGGAAGTGCATGGGACAGAGTCATTGTACTTGGCCTTGCAGTGCCACAGTGACGTCTCAGAGCCATTACAGTTGACATTGTCCAGTATTCCATGATGTCCAGTGCTGGTGGTGATGGTGGTGATGGTGTAAATCAACTGCAAGACATTCAAGGTATTCTGAATTAAATGCTAGGTGGACGAAATGGGAAATATACTGGACATACCAACCAGTACACTGTAACATAATTAACGTTTAAAGTGTAAAAATCAACCTGTAAGGTCTTTGTGTGTGTGTCACAGATAAGATATTAATTTCATTATTAACCATAAATAATGAGAGCTCACAGATAAGTTATTCATTAATAACCATAAAGAATGAGAGCTCACCTTGCCACAGCCCAACTCTCTGCAAACCACTTCTCCATCATGTATGTCCCAGTCTGAACCACACACAGGCTGCAGACCCATAGAACTATTGATGTAAACTGAACCAGAACAGTCACTGGGACTGAGGTTGGCCAGGAGAGTTATTTTGATCTTTTCTGTTGAAACATTAAGGGATTTTACCGGGGGGGAGCATTTAATTTAGGAGTTCAATCCAGTTGCTGTGCTGAAACTATGTGATGTATGAATATTCATGTTACCTGAGCAGTTCAGTGTCGGTGGAACCGATTGACTCCTGTCACAGGTAAGGTTGTGTGTGACACTGACTCCACATCTCAGTTGTTTGCACATCATATCAGCTGTTATGTTGGTGTTTTCATTGCAGGTAATATTCCACATGTCACCCTCCTCCACCACCAAGGTTCCAGAACAGACGTTGTCCCCGTCTTGAAGGCGTAACATGGGGTGATCTGTTAACATACATCTTTATGTGAAAATGTGCCACGACTTTGGCATTGAATATTTGAACATTCATTGAACAGTGCACAATGCATAGTATTTTGTGTATTGTGTGTGCCTATGTATGCGTGAATACTATATATGTGTGTGCATGCGTGTATTTGTGTGCATCTGAATAGACATGTACAAATGATGAAGACTGTATGCCGAAAAGCATCAGAATAAAGAAAATGGTTGACTGAATTCAGTCTTGCAAACAGAGTGTCACTTCTTCCCACACATGCATGCATGTCATGTCTGTATGGTTTGCAACCGACAGCTGTTGGAGATGAGCGCAGATGGAAACCACAGTGAGGTAAACAAACATACCTGAACATGTGACGAAAGCAGGTTTAGAGCAACTATGGGTCTGAGGGTCTTTAGGGTCACACTGCCACAGATGGTCTTCATTTCTGGTGCCGGTACAACTGATAATCTTCTTGCCTTTGGAGGTGAATCCCTCTGGTGATGTCATTTTGGTCGGGTCAGGAACATCTTTTGCGAAGCCACATTTGAGGTTGTTGCACACAAGGTCAGCCTGTTCCTTTCCTTTATGTCAGAGGAAACCAGCATATTTTAATTGGAATTATATGAGAATTACTATCACTGCTGCTGCTTTATACTACTAATACTACTACTACTACTACTATACTAATAATAATAATAGCCCGGACTGGACACGATTCAGAAAATAAAGTGGGAAAGGGAATAATTTCATGCTGTTCAATCAAGGCAGTGTAACTCTTACCCCAGTTGTCAGAACAAACATAGTGTTGTGAATTCTCCTCATTTGACGTTGTGTTGAACAGGACAGCTCCGGCACATTTAAAACCATCCAAACTTATTTCAACCTTATCTACAAGAAAGAAAGAAAGAAAGAAAGACAATTAGAGTTATGTGATTTCCATCACTCACCAGAGCTTCATTCCAAGCAAATAAGTTGTCAATGTTGTTCCAAGCTCTAGTGGTTCTGCTCTGGTATCCAGGGAGTGTGAGATTAGCTGTTCACAGACAGATGCCGGACACACACACATACACACAGACAGACGGACGGACGGACGGACGGACGGACGGACGGACGGGCGGACGGACGGACAGAAAGACAGACAGGGTGTGCCTTTTCGACATAGACAACAAAGTGATGATGTTGATACTGAGGTGTGTTCTTACCTGAACATGTGATCCATTTAACTGAGTCCTGAGTGGATTCATTGACCCCCCAGTCACTGAAGTTCTGGTTGGAGACATTGACCCCCCAGTCACTGAAGTTCTGGCAGTTCCACAGCTGATCTTCTGTCCCGTTGCAGTTCACACCATTGATCCAGACCTTAACACGAATATTAGTTATATTGTGTTTCATTACATGTGTGTACGCACAGTTTCCATTATTGATCCTCACCTTGTCAGGTATGTTGGTTATATTGCGTTTCATTATGAATGAAGATCCATTCCCAGCCTGTCCACAGCCAACGCTCCTACACACCACATCTTCATTGTTCTGGCTCCAGTTGTCATGACCAACGAGGCCCCATTCATAGTCATGATAGATTTCAATGTAACCCTGGCATGGGTTGGTGCCACCTTTAAGGATCAGCCTGGTCATACCTGCATGGTTACACACAGGATACTCTTGGTACATACATAGCACAACATCTACAAAGTGGGGTCCGGGGACCCCTGGGGGTAGTGGGGGGCCTTTGAGGAGATCACTTTGGCAACCGACCTGAAAATGTATTTTCTGTTACTAAAGAGCTGAAGAACGTTGAGACCTCTGAACAAACACTCTGAGCCATAGGCGCCGGGTTTTGTCCATGCCGCGGGGCGCAAAAAAGGGCTCCCCCCCCCCCCCCCCCCCCCTCAAATGGATACTTTATTTACAGTTTGTCAATTAGTAGGCTACAGTGGTACATTTTTACAATGAAAGTTCAGCATGTTTCAACAGTTAAGCACCATAGTATCAAAGTAACTAGCTAGAGAAGACACTCCCTCGATTTCTAAATGATAGAAAAGAATATGAAAAGAAAGAAAAAATAGTAGGTCTATTAAACCATGACCACGCTAATACAACAGCCTATAGGCCTATATAGTGAACAAAGCATACAAGTACTTGCAGCTAAAACAAAACCAAAAAATGTAATTTATTTCTTAGTGAGGAAGGTGCTACTCCTTACAGCTGTGCGGCGTATGAAGCGGTTGGCTATGACATCCATGTCAAGTTTCAAGCAAATAGGCTATGGGAGCGCTCCGCCTCCCAACGTTAGTTTCAATCTCTCCCACAGCCTCCACACCAGCCCCCCCACAGGAATGTACCTCCCCGGTTAAAACAAAAGAACTATAGGCAACGTTTATACATGCAAATAGGCACTGTGGGGGGGGGGGGGGGGGGGGGTACAAAGCCGTACATGTTAATTTCGGCTTGATCTCGCGGCGTGCCGCAGCCCTTCATACCCCACAGACTCGGCGCCTATGCTCTGAGCTCTATTTTGATTGTCTTAAGTACCAGCTCTTATGCCTTAACTTAGAGACACCGAACCTTTCATCAGAAAGGTCCGGTTCAACTACAAAATGACGTCACTCGCATCTTCTGAAAAGCATTAACCCGAATTAGAGTTCGGAAAGCTGCACATCGGAACTCTCTGATGAAAAGTTCAGTGGTCAGAGACAGTATGGACAGGCCTTTAAGTTAAGACATAAGAGCTGGTACTTAAGACAATCAAAATACAGCCCTCTATAGCAGTGATTAATTACCTTCAGTAGTTATGATCCTACTCCTACCACTTGTCTTGAATACATTTCTGCTAGAACAGTGTCTTCTTTTAAAAGCAAACTAAACCATATATTTTTTCCACAAGCTTTCATCTGTACTTTAAAGAGAAATGTTTCATTTATGAATCATTATATGATTGCCTCAAAGGCAATCAAACAGCTTTGTGACATTCCTCCCTGTTTAACTGTAATTGCCTTCCTAAATACAGTGTAAAAAAACAACAACACCATAAACTTAATATCAAAACCGCACATTTTGATTAGCCTGGTTAATAAACCAGACTGCACAACACCACCCCCTGTTGGTAGTGGTGGTGAGGAATTAGTATGAGCAACGCCAGGCTACATTTTGATAGCATTTCATGGGCATATACAGAGTGCTCTGCCAAAGGTGCTTTATAAATTGACCGTAGGGGGCGCCAAAATGTGAAATGTTTAACCATGTTAAATGTTAACCGGGCAGAAAGAAAGAAAGAAAGAAAGAAAGAAAGAAAGATGAGTTTGATCTCACCTGTCACTTCCATCCAGTTCTGTGGTGACTCTCCAAGGCCAGAGATAAGACACTTGTAGAATCCTTCATCAGACTTGTTAGCATTGTGGATGGTCATCTGTCCTGTAGACTCAGCCCTGAGGAGGAATCCATCTTTATAGAAATCAGCTGGGAGCTTGGAGGATGGTTCCCTTGTTGCCTGATCCCAGTACAAGCAGTGCAGTGTGACATCACTTCCCTGCATCACAGGAAGTACAGGACTCTGCAGGATCACACCTCCACCTAAAACCAACAGCAGGTGGAGTTAAAGGGGTCAACTTGGTGCATAGAAACAGAGCTTTTGTCTTTTAAAGTGATCCCTGGCTAATACAACAAATATGCCTTAATACATTATAATTGTCCTCTATAACTACAATGTAAAATTAAAAACACCTCAATTATTGTATTTCTTCTAGAAATAGCTAATCTTTCACTCAATAGGGGAAATGCCCGTCGCAAGTTGATGATGTCATAAATGTCATGTGTGATCTATCCCTATGGAATTTATGGCATGCATGTGAAAATAAAAACAAACATAATACTTTATATGGTTAATATGACCATCAAATCAATATTTCAAATGTTATTTTTTTTTATTTTTGCCATAAATTCCATAGGGATAGATCACACATGACATTTATGACATCATCAACTTGCGACAGGCATTTCCCCTATTGAGCAAGCCCCCAGAACGGCCAATTTCCCCCAGAATTCACCTGGATTAGCTACATGCTAGCATGTAGCCATTGCTTCAAAACGCCACTGAGCACTTGCATTGAAATGATAGTGGGGGCGGGGCTGGTCCGCTCTCTATTTTATACTCTATGCTATTGAGTGAAAGATTAGCTATTTCTAGAAGAAATAAAATAATTGAGGTGTTTTTAATTTTACATTGTAGTTATAGAGGACAATTATGATGTATTAAGGCATATTTGTCGTATTAGCCAGGGATCACTTTAAAGAAAGTAAATCTGAACTTGAGTTTGCTACCTTTCAATACATCTTGAAATTTTTTTTGTTCCATATTTTTAAATCATATTCTCAGATCCACATCCCTCCATAATTTCATCAACATGACATCAGAGATCCACAGGAGCCAAGCTGTCTTGTTTGTAAACAAAGACATCAGGATATACAACGTTATGAGAGGAAATATTTAAATATTGTTTTGACCCCCTAGTCAAAAAATCCTTTAGGATTCCGATAGAAAAATCCTTTAGAAAATCCTATAGGATATCTTTTTATAGTATTATAAAATCCTTTAGAAAATCCCATTAAGAATCCTTTACAGTTTTGGAACAGATCCTATTGGACATTTTCTTATAGGATAATAATCCTTTAGAAAATCCCATTAAGAATCCTATAAGAATCCTTTACTGTTTTGGAACAGACCCTATTGGATATTTTCTTATAGGATAGGTGCCTTGCCTGGCTGCCACCTACCAACAGGGGGTGGTGTTGTGCTGACTGATTTATCAGGCTATCAGTGTTAAGACATACAGTATTAGATTTGACATTATCATTGACATCTTGAGTGAGATTCGAACTTACGACCTCCCGTGCTTGAATCCTGCCCTGATCCTCTGCGCCACAGCTCCTGTTAGTAAGGATTGGTTTTTGGTCCTATTTGACATTTTATAGGATCCAATAGGATTTCCCCTACACAAATCCTATTGGATTTTTTCTTATAGGATTATTATCCTATAAGAAAATATCCAATAGGATCTGTTCCAAAACTGTAAAGGATTCTTATAGGATTCTTAATGGGATTTTCTAAAGGATTTTTCTGTCCTATTGGATTTTTTTCTTATAGGATTATTATCCTATAAGAAAATATGCAATAGGATCTGTTCCAAAACTGTAAAGGATTCTTAATGGGATTTTCTAAAGGGTTTTTCTATCAGAAATCCTACAGTTCCAATAAAATCCTATTGGAACTTTGAAAAATCCTATTGGATTTCCAAAGTTAGATATAACCCAATAGGATCCTATTGGAACTTTACAAAATCCAATTGGATTTTGCAAAGTTCCAATAGGATCCTATTGGACTTTACAGAGTTAGATATAACCCAATAGGATCCTATTGGAACTTTGCAAAATCCAATAGGATTTTGCAAAGTTCCAATAGGATCCTATTGGACTTTCCAAAGTTAGATATAACCCAATAGGATCCTATTGGAAATTTGCAAAATCCTATTGGATTTTCTAAAGTACCGATAGAATCCTATAGGACTGTATTGGACATTTGTGAAAAACCAATAAGATCCTATAGGATTTTCAAAATCCTATAGGATTATATTGGAAATTTCGAAGATCCTATAGGATTTTTTGACTAGGGCCCTGAGGTCAGAGGTTATCATTTAATGTCATGCCTGTATGTGTATGTGCTTTAATCTGTGTAGGAATGTGTGTGAATTAGAGATGGGATACTCGACCGAAATCCGACGGGACTCGACAAGCCCGACGGGCTCATTTTCGCATTTTCATAATTAATTGTCAGACGTCGGTTCGGGTCGGACATATTTTTGATATAGCCTCTGCCTACCTATATGACATGCATCATGCACTCTCTCTGATGATGCACGCAGCGTGCAACTCCTGTGTGTGTGCTGTGTGTGTGTGTGGCACTGTGTGTGTGTGTGTGTGTGTGTGTGTGTGTGTGTGTGTGTGTGTGTGTGTGTGTGTGTGTGCTGCTCGCGCGAATGCTGCAGCCACGGAGACAACTGACCACGGAGAAAAGTCCCACGCTGAGGTAAACGCGCAGCGCGCTGTTGTGGTTTGGAAGTGGCGTGCCGCTGAATGGAGCTCCTAGCGTGTGTTCCACTACTGTCTCTTGCATTTGGATGTTTATTTTTCTGCGCTGTTGTGTGCAGTCGCAGTGCACTGTGCCAGGCCAGCCTCGTTGTCCGTCCGTCCGTCCGTCCGTTCATCACACATCACATCCCTCAAGTAAATCCTGGCTTATACTTCTTCATAACGACGTGTTCCGTAACAAAATGTGGCTGATCTGCAAGCTCACAACGCCTCGCATCCGCGACGCGTTGTGAGCTTGTAGATCTGCTATTTTCCAGGCGCAGAAACTTGCAGTCAGACATCCAGCAGCGCACGTTATTATTTTTTATTATTTAATAATCGACATAGCCTACTATTTAAACACTTTCACACAGGGGCGCTGGAACTCCCAAATCCCAAGGGGAGCTGAGCCTGGAGGAGTTCATGCGTGCGGCCAAAGGCCGCACGCCGAAAAATTCACGTTTTTTATCCGGTTTTGGGTTATTTTTATTACGGTTTCGGGTGCTTATTCCCCGCACAACGGTGTAACAAGGAGCTATATAGTTACTAGTTATTTTAGCACACAGTGCAACACACAGCACGCATGCACACACACAGTCACTCACGCACACACTACAAAATCGGTTATTATTTTTGTAACAGTTTTCTACTGTTTTTTATTCCCCATATACAACGGTGTTAGTTTGCAACAATGAGCCTATAGACAGTTTCTAGTTCTCAAATAAATAGACTTTGGTGTGCCATCAAAGCAGGATTTAAATTTGACTTCCCTTCTGACCGGAAGTGGCAAGGTGACCATGTGATTAGGTCACCATGTGATAATCAAATACCTTTTTTCAACATATTTTATTCCCCAAAGTCAAATACATTATTGTTTTAATATAGCTCTGTGTGTGTTTATATATAGGCTTATTTCAAAAAAATAATAATAAAAAAAAAAAAAAAACGTTTTTTTTTTTTTCTCCCCACCACCAGGGGAGCTGCAGCTCCCTCAGCACCCCACTTCCAGCGCCCCTGCTTTCACAAGCTACAGTGTGGCTTAATATTCACATTAAGGGTAACAAGCAGGCACGCTGCATGCACTGCACATTAGAACACGTTTGCTAGTGAGTGTAAATCAGTGGCTTCCTCAAAGAAAAAGAAACGAGGCGAAAAAGCGTTGAAAACATAAGGTTCGGGCCTCGGTTCGGGTCGGACGCTTTTTCATGATTAATGCTCGGACGTCGACTCGGGTCGGACAGAAAACTGTCGGACACGGGTTCGGAACGGACAGAAAAAACGGGCCCGATCCCAGCTCTAGTGTGAATGAAGGGATGCAGGTGTGCCTGGCTGATGGAGGAGGAACATAAGAAATAACCAAAAGTACTTTTATGTATATTATTATACATCATATTAACCATGTAAGACCTTTTATTATATTAACCTTGTAAGACCTTTTATTAATACTAGAAGCTCGGCCGCCCGACCTGAGGACGATTCTACGATGTTTTCTAAATCCGTTCAGCTTTCTGAAAAATCTATGGTTCTTCTCAAACGTCGAGGACCCACACAGGCATGCAAACTTATAGCGCTTCGGCGAAAATCGCCGTTTTGAATCCAAATTGATCGTTTGTGTGATTCGTTCAGATTCGATGTAAAAATATTTAGGGGGGGTGGGGGGGTGTCGTGTCATCTAGGCTGCGTTGAGCAGCAGTGAGAAGAGGAGCGCTTTTTTCTCTTCTTGGCTCCGTCCGTTTTGTCAGTGCAGTAGTGGTGAAGGTGGATGGGGAATATGGTCGTTTTATTTTTGAACAAATCAAGCGCTCGCTTTCTCTTGCCTGTGACGTCAACACCCATGCTTGAATCTGTCCAGTCTGCAGCCGTGCAGCGCTGAGGGGAGCGCTCAGCATCCATGCAGTCAGCACACAGCCACAGACGGAGCACATAGTAAATAAACTTGGCTAGGTTGTTGTTGGATAAGGATTGATTGATATCAATATAAAATTACATTTTAGACAACACTTTCAGTTTTAAAAGTGTCAAGGTTATTTTGTTTTGATCTAATAACTAATTACACGTGACGAGATGTCTCCACTCCAGGTCTGTACAAAGATGTTGACCAGGGAAATGATATCTCAATAAATGTCAGACTGCCCAGGACATTGGATAACGCCAAAGACATATCTGGCATTTGTCCTTCTGACTACTGGGCCCAACGACACGAAAACATCTGACGTCCATTGTTATGTTATAATTGTCCAATCAGAATGCGACTCATGTATTCTGTAAATCCATATATCTGTGAAATTATGTTTTGTATGGGCAGAGAAGCTACGATGGGTGAACCTACTTGCTGTACTGTACAATTTGAACTCTGAACTATTCTTTCATTACAACTAACAGAAAACAGACTTTACACTGGTGTGGACTCATTTCTTGTGTGCGAGTACTTTAATATTTTGGGGAAAAACTGTCTATTCATATGGAATATAATAATCTTTCCATCAGTTGTCGTGATACTAGTGTGGTGTAGTTGTGGATTGGACTTTTTTATTCTGCATCGATGCGGTGACGTGACATAATCGCTTACGTTTGTTGATTTTCCTCAACGGTGATGCGATATAGCTTAGCAACATGCTAACGCTAAATCAACCGGACCTATCATGCCGTTCCATCTGCCTCTTATTAGACAGAACAGAGATTTCTCGCATTTATTATGAGAGAGAGAGAGAGAGAGAGAGAGAAATGAGGCAGAGAGTCACAGACAGTTCTCAAAGCGGAGAATACAATAATCATCTGTGATTTTACAACACTGTTTCCCAAGCACTGGGTGGGGACCCATTTGTGGGTCGCGAAAACATTTTCATGGGTCCCGTAACGTTTGGTATCCTACAGTTAGTTTTGTATCATTTAAAAACTTTCAAAAAACATTCCCCTCTAAAAAGTACATAAATAAAATATTTTTTCTAATTTCATCAATAAATAAAAATCTAAGAAATATTAGAAAACAGGCCTATTTAAGAAGTACTGAAAATAGCCGATCTACAAGCTCACAGCGTGCATTGTGTCTCTGTCTATGCCTGTCTATTAAAGACAAGTCCCTAAATATTATTGGATATTCCTATAACTATATCTGTAGGCTATATTATATTTTTATTATAATTTTTTCATTATATCTAGAACAATCGGTGGTAGGCAACTTTGCTGCATTATTGTATATGAGTAAGTCACTGTTTTACCCAGTTAGAATCGTGCAAATTCACCCGACCCGACCCGAAAAAGGTCAAAGAATTTGCGCCGCGTGACATTTTTGTCTCTGGAAAAGTTGTCCCCTTTTTCACCTTGGGCCTGTTTGCATAAAGTATGCAGTAGGCCTATGTATTTGGACACATTTTGTTGCAGGGACCCCCAGAAGCAAAAGTATGAGTTAAATGTTGAGTTAAATGTTATGTTCATTTAAAAAATAAATTACCGGTATATATATATATATATATATATCTTAATATTATAATTGGAGAGCTAGGTCATGTACGCCATGAAGGCCTATTCCCAGCAAACCAGTGAACGTCACGGTTCCCCGCTCGGCATGTACACTGCTCAATACTCTGGAAAGGGCCTAAGCTATGTTTGCCGCCATGATTGTACTTAAATGTCAAACAATTAATATAAAACGTTATTTTTTATACAGGCATATATTTTAGCCACCTCTCGCTAGGACCCCCCTCCCACCCTACTGCGCATGTGCGACTGCAGTGCACACAAGTAGAGATGGGATTTATGGCTCTCTGAAGTGAGCCGGATCTCTGGGATCCGTTCCTTTCAAAGAGCCGTTCAAAAGACTGACTCATTTGAGTTACTATGTAGATTTTGGTTATGATTACAAATAACTTCAACCCTATATAAATGTATTTCTGACATACATATGTAGCCTACATACCTGCTATTTGAAAATAGCCCATCTACAAGCTCACAAATTATTTTTTTATTTCTTTTCTTTTTTTACATTTTATTTATTGTAAAACCTGTGAAACAGGACATTCTTACAGTACATTTTGATACCAATACTTTTGTAATTTTACTTAACATTCCAGGTTTCTACTTGTGGCAGAGTATTTCCACATGGATTGCAGTATTGATATTTTTTTGACTTAAGTAAAGAATTTGAGTACTTTTCCCACCACTCTTCATTTACAAAAGGAACGGCTCCCTACTACGAACCGGATCCCATCGTTCATTTCAAAGAGCCGTTCACAAGACTTGATTCGTTCGCGAACGTCCCATATCTCACACAGTAGCAGCAGCAGCAGCAGGCAGACAATCGTATGGCATTTTTGGACACAACACGGACACGGATAGTATTGTTAATGCACAAGCTGCACACACGCTGCAAACACATAAACAGCTTTTAGAAACACTTTTTCTCTTTCGGTTTTCGGCGGCGGCGGGGGGCGCGACCGGACCGTTAAAATGCCTCGGATCGGATACAGACAGAGAAAGATACACCGTCCTCCGTCCTGTGTGTGTGTGTGTGTGTGTGTGTGTGTGTGTGTGTGTGCGTGTGTGTGCGTGTGCGTGCGTGCGCTGCAGTGAAAACCTGTCTGTTTCTCTGTCTCTCCGATCCATGTTCACAAAAAACATTGCCTCACTTCATAACCACTGGATCGTGTATCATAATAATGCGTTAATAGAGCACGCACGCCGAACGCACACAGTGACACATTCGCGAACGTGCAAATGCTATGGTGTAACTAAATAGCCTACGCATGTAACATTGTGTTGACGGAGGGACGCTACTCTAACGTGCAAGCTTCAATCGTTATGTTGCTTTCTGCAATGGAGAGCAGGGGTAGGATGAGGAATAGTGGAATACACAAAAAACATACCAGCGAGGCATTTATGTAATTTCCAACATCAAAAACCCCAAATATTAACAACAATCAACGGGTCGACATGTCTCAGAACGTGCCTACTTTCGCCATTTGATTTCTCCTGACTCCTATTATATTGGTGCTAAAAAAGACTAACTCACTTTCAGACAGCCCAGACCGGGTGGGGAGGTGGTTGAAAAATCTATTAGAAGTTTGCAATAGAAAAAAGTACAGTTTCATGACAGTACAAATCACTGCTACAAGGTCAACTAAAAGGAGATCCTAGAAAGCCGAGGCTTATTATTTCCACAGGAAATAAGCCTAATGGGGCCACGGCCGCTTAAGGGACTGGAGGAGGTTGTGTTGGCGTATTTTACCATTAGTGTCCATGTGTGCCTTTTTGTTCATGATAAATCTTGGATATTATCTCACTACCTTAATCAGAATACGTACCAGCCAGTCTGTCCGCATTTCTGCTAACTCTGCGTCCGACTGTTCGTTGTTCAATTGTGTAAAAAACATAATACAAAAATGCCTTGCTGAGGCCATTCCCTTTAACTGGCCAATAGGGATATGTGGGCACTTGGAGAGGCGGCCACCTAGACAACTGGGCACTAGGGACATAAAGTGGAGCACACACTGAACGCGGGCAGCTGCGCAGCGTCCCATCGCGGTATCGACGCACGTGAAGTGCCGCGCGGTAAGTAACCCCAACTGGATGCGGCGCGCTGCCACAGCACATCCATTTCCCCCGGTGGGGAGAAGCATGGGAGAAGCCCCCGCAAGGGGCTTTTTTTCTAGTATATATATATAATTATTCTCACAGTCTTTGTGGATAAATAGGGAATAAACTAAATATCACATGTTATATCAGCAGTGTATGGTTTTTATAACCTGGAATCCTGGGCAATACTTGATAGTATATGCTAATAATGTCTGTCTACTATGTACCCTAGCCAAAAAATCCTATAGGATCTTCGAAATTTCCAATATGATCCTATAGGATTTTGAAAATCCTATAGGATCATATTGGAAATTTACAAATTTCCAATACAGTCCTATAGGATTCTATCGGTACTTTAGAAAATCCAATTGGATTTTGCAAAATTTCCAATAGGATCCTATTGGGTTATATCTTAATTTGGAAAGTCCAATAGGATTCTATTGGAACTTTGCAAAATCCAATTGGATTTAGCTAATTTCCAATAGGATCCTATTGGGTTATATCTTACTTTGGAAAGTCCAAAAGGATTCTATTGGAACTTTGCAAAATCCAATTGGATTTAGCAAATTTCCAATAGGATCCTATTGGGTTATATCTTACTTTGGAAAGTCCAATAGGATTCTATTGGAACTTTGCAAAATCCAATTGGATTTTTGCAAATTTCCAATAGGATCCTATTGGGTTATATCTTACTTTGGAAAGTCCAATAGGATTCTATTGGAACTTTGCAAAATCCAATTGGATTTTGCAAAGTTCCAATAGGATCCTATAGGGTTATATCGAACTTTGTCAATCCAATAGGATTTTTCAAAGTTCCAATAGGATTTTATTGGAACTGTAGGATTTTTTTTAAAGTTCCAATATACCCTGTAGAAATGTCAAAGGTTCCAACAGAACCCTAGGATTATATTGGAACTTTGAAGATTCAACTAATTCCTTTATGAATCCGATATCATTTTCCAGTGTACCAATAGAATCTTTTTAATAGGATTCTAAAATTCATATACAATGTTCACCTATATCAAATTATTTTTGGTCCTGTTTGTGTATAAGGTCCTGTAGGATTAAACATAATAAGGTAACAAATAGATATTAGGTAGCCCATTCAACTAATAGCCCTAGAAAATATGTGTATGTATGTCTGTCTGTACAGGGCCAAAATATCCTTTAGGATTCTGATAGAGAAATCCATTAGAAAATCCCATTAAGAAAGAATCCTTTACAGTTTTGGAACAGATCCTATTGGATATTTTCTTATAGGATAATAATCCTTTAGAAAATCCCATTAAGAATCCTATAAGAATCCTTTACAGTTTCGGAACAGATCCTATTGGATATTTTCTTATAGGACAATAATCCTATAAGAAAAAATCCAATAGGATTTGTTTAGGGGAAATCCTATTGGATTTTTCTTATAGGATTATTATCCTATAAGAAAATATCCAATAGGATCTGTTCCAAAACTGTAAAGGATTCTTATAGGATTCTTAATGGGATTTTCTATCAGAATCCTAAAGGATATAAAATGTCTTATTCAAATAGAGCCAAACACCCATTTCTAATACCAGGAGCTGTGGCGCAGAGGATCAGCACAGGTTTCATGCGCCAGAGGTAGTAAGTTCGAATCTCACTCACGATGTCAATGATAATCTAATACTGTATGTCTAAACACTGATAGCCTGATAAATCAGTCCGCACAACACCACCCCCTGTTGGTGGGTGGTGTGTAGTGTCTGACGAGCTTGCAGCCAGGCAAGGCACCTGAGGCATTACAGTACCATAAAAATGTAAGATATCTGGCCAAAATATCCTTTAGGATTCTGATAGAGAATCCTATAAGAATCCTTTACAGTTTTGGAACAGATCCTATTGGATATTTTCTTATAGGATTATCCTATAAGAAAATATCCAATAGGATCTGTTCCAAAACTGTAAAGGATTCTTATAGGATTCTTAATGGGATTTTCTAAAGGATTATTATCCTATAAGAAAATATCCAATAGGATCTGTTCCAAAACTGTAAAGGATTCTTATAGGATTCTCAATGGGATTTTCTAAAGGATTTTTCTATCAGAATCCTATAGGATTTTTTGACTAGGGTATAGTATATATACAGTAATTATATTGATTGTACCAGAGATGGTAATGTTGATGGTCTGGCTGAGTTGTCCTGACTGGGACTGACACCAATAAACACCACTGTCCTGACGATACGGCCAGATGTAACAGGACCCCCATCCTATACACAGAATCACAATGAAAAGAAAGAACATTTAACTTGACATCAATCAGTCAGTCAGTCAGTCAGCCAGCCAGCCAGTCAGTCAGAATGTCTGTCCATAGTACCATAGGAGT
>NC_137811.1:56253162-56255662 GCF_963921795.1 Nannobrachium achirus
CTGTGCTGTGTGAACCAGTAGTTCTCACACTTTATTCCAAGGACCCCCAGTTTGGTGAGCATTAAGACCACGGACCCCCACGACCCTGAGAGTGTATAGGCTACTAATGGAACCAAATGGACCCATATGGTTCTATTTGTACACCCATAACCCTGAGAGTGTAGGCTACTAATGGAACCAAATGGACCCATATGGTTCTATTTGTACTCCCAGAAGATTGTATGTTATCGTGTCCGTCATACACTGGACCCCAATTGGCTCTGCACTCAGATAGTTTTTCCCCCATTTACACAAAATCGCTTCTCCAAAAATATCAGATCTACAAGCTCTGATATCTTTGGCTAATGATATGGAAGCTGGGTGCAAGCTGGTTAACAAATGTGCACTTTAACAGTTTTTAGCATAATTTTGATTATGGTGATAATATTGTTAATCATGGTTATTTTGGCAACAATAATGGTGACATTAAAGTATCAAATTTGTACAGTTTCCTGCCTGCAGGAGCTGGAAGTGTTGCTTGAAGAGTTGTTTTCCCTCAGCCTGACGCCCCCTGTAGTGCTAATAGGTACTACAGGTCCTGTTAACGTGGATCTCTCAGTCATATGTTTTAAAATATTAATCATTATCAGTCGTCATGAGGGGATTATTAAGGCTTGGCCATTTAAAAACTGATGGTGATTATTTATTAGAAGAGCTATTTCTCTCTACTGTATACTGGATCTTAACATGGACTCAGAATCAGATCTTCTACAAACTGTCAACACATCTCCTCTGGCTGCTTTCCTCAGGCCCTGAACACAGTAGTCTTCAAGACACTCTTTAGGAAAAAAATAATAATGTAAACATATCACTAATGAACAATTATAAGCTGTAGCCTATTATAAGCTGTAGCCTATAGCGTCGCAGAGACGCACACATATAGATTGTATCTACACCCACCCATCAGACGCTATGCATTGTGGGATGTGTGGTCTGAGAGATGACAGAAGCCTTGCAAAGCCGTTTTCACAGAACTACAGTTTCCACAACATGATTCTATAAGCTGTGTTTTTGGAGCTGTGTGAAGCACAGGCTCCCTATACGTGGCCGTGTGGGTCTGTGTGTGTGTGTCTGTATGTAGCCTGAACTTCCTAAACTTCGGCACGCTACTAGTCCCACAGTTTTGCCACCACACACTCGCGCCATATGTCAAATCGACCGGCTTACTCGGGAATCGTGGGCTAGTAACTTGCTAAGAGAAAGGTTCAATAGTTTAATTGATATTAATTTATTAGTGAATTAATTTTCCCCATTGACTTATAATGGGAATCGCAAAAACTCACATTCAATTATTTGTCTCTCGCAAACCATAGGGGCTAGAGTTTCAAGACTTGGAGAGGAGGTTCATAATGATTTCAAGGATTAAATAAAAAATAATTGTGTCATTTGGCCGCATGGTGGCGCCATAACACCCCACTTTACGTTTTGGCCTGTAACTCTTGAACCGTAGGTCGGAAAATTAAAAAAATTGTTTCCCTGGATTCCTTGGGTCATGACGCATCTCCCCATATAGGCCACGCCCATTTGCGCCATGATAGATTTTCCGCCATCTTGAATTTTCTCCAAAACACACTTTTTGCTCCTTTTCCTACATATTTTCTTCAAATGTCACAAAAATCGGTACACATGATCCACACACACACACACACACACACACACACACACACACACACACACACACACACACACAGCTCCACTTCACACGGGTGTGATTTTTATAAAACTGGTGGCTCAAACAGCACAACCAATATTTACTATGATAGCTATGATTCCTGAAGTCAGAAATAAAAGACAAAAAACATTTTAAAAATACCTAATGATCCACAGATGATGCATACATTATCATTTCAAAATTCAACAACAGGTCATGTACTGTACACACAGTACATGACAGTTGAAGTGAAACATTTTCAAAGATCTTTTCAAAGAAATGAATGTTGAAAGTAAAAGGTGTGACTTGCCTTCTGATCTCCCAGGGCTGCAGGCTGCTATGCAGAGCAGCAGCATCAGGAAGGAACTCATTGTAGCTCCTGACTAGACTGACACACACTGATCACTGAGCTTTATAATGACTAGACTGACACTGACACACACTGATCACTGAGCTTTATAATGACTAGACTGACACTGACACACACTGATCACTGAGCTTTATAATGACTAGACTGACACTGACACACACTGATCACTGAGCTTTATAACATACACTGCTGGAGGGAGGGACGCCTCAATCAACCTCATGGAAAGAATCTGATATAACATACGTCAGGGTGACCACATGTTTTTTGGCAGAGAGCATAATCTGCATAGTGGAAAGAGAGCTTCCCTCAAACTGTAGACGAGGTGTGTGGTCAAAGATCACTGTATGCATGTCATGTCATGTCATGTCATGTCATGTCATGTCATGTCATGTCATGTCATGCCATATGCAATGCCATATCACATGCCATGAAATACCATG
>NC_137811.1:56260662-56313162 GCF_963921795.1 Nannobrachium achirus
CTATTTGTACTCCCAGAAGATTGTATGTTATCGTGTCCGTCATACACTGGACCCCAATTGGCTCTGCACTCAGATAGTTTTTCCCCCATTTACACAAAATCGCTTCTCCAAAAATATCAGATCTACAAGCTCTGATATCTTTGGCTAATGATATGGAAGCTGGGTGCAAGCTGGTTAACAAATGTGCACTTTAACAGTTTTTAGCATAATTTTGATTATGGTGATAATATTGTTAATCATGGTTATTTTGGCAACAATAATGGTGACATTAAAGTATCAAATTTGTACAGTTTCCTGCCTGCAGGAGCTGGAAGTGTTGCTTGAAGAGTTGTTTTCCCTCAGCCTGACGCCCCCTGTAGTGCTAATAGGTACTACAGGTCCTGTTAACGTGGATCTCTCAGTCATATGTTTTAAAATATTAATCATTATCAGTCGTCATGAGGGGATTATTAAGGCTTGGCCATTTAAAAACTGATGGTGATTATTTATTAGAAGAGCTATTTCTCTCTACTGTATACTGGATCTTAACATGGACTCAGAATCAGATCTTCTACAAACTGTCAACACATCTCCTCTGGCTGCTTTCCTCAGGCCCTGAACACAGTAGTCTTCAAGACACTCTTTAGGAAAAAAATAATAATGTAAACATATCACTAATGAACAATTATAAGCTGTAGCCTATTATAAGCTGTAGCCTATAGCGTCGCAGAGACGCACACATATAGATTGTATCTACACCCACCCATCAGACGCTATGCATTGTGGGATGTGTGGTCTGAGAGATGACAGAAGCCTTGCAAAGCCGTTTTCACAGAACTACAGTTTCCACAACATGATTCTATAAGCTGTGTTTTTGGAGCTGTGTGAAGCACAGGCTCCCTATACGTGGCCGTGTGGGTCTGTGTGTGTGTGTCTGTATGTAGCCTGAACTTCCTAAACTTCGGCACGCTACTAGTCCCACAGTTTTGCCACCACACACTCGCGCCATATGTCAAATCGACCGGCTTACTCGGGAATCGTGGGCTAGTAACTTGCTAAGAGAAAGGTTCAATAGTTTAATTGATATTAATTTATTAGTGAATTAATTTTCCCCATTGACTTATAATGGGAATCGCAAAAACTCACATTCAATTATTTGTCTCTCGCAAACCATAGGGGCTAGAGTTTCAAGACTTGGAGAGGAGGTTCATAATGATTTCAAGGATTAAATAAAAAATAATTGTGTCATTTGGCCGCATGGTGGCGCCATAACACCCCACTTTACGTTTTGGCCTGTAACTCTTGAACCGTAGGTCGGAAAATTAAAAAAAAAATTTCCCTGGATTCCTTGGGTCATGACGCATCTCCCCATATAGGCCACGCCCATTTGCGCCATGATAGATTTTCCGCCATCTTGAATTTTCTCCAAAACACACTTTTTGCTCCTTTTCCTACATATTTTCTTCAAATGTCACAAAAATCGGTACACATGATCCACACACACACACACACACACACACACACACACACACACACACACACACACACACACAGCTCCACTTCACACGGGTGTGATTTTTATAAAACTGGTGGCTCAAACAGCACAACCAATATTTACTATGATAGCTATGATTCCTGAAGTCAGAAATAAAAGACAAAAAACATTTTAAAAATACCTAATGATCCACAGATGATGCATACATTATCATTTCAAAATTCAACAACAGGTCATGTACTGTACACACAGTACATGACAGTTGAAGTGAAACATTTTCAAAGATCTTTTCAAAGAAATGAATGTTGAAAGTAAAAGGTGTGACTTGCCTTCTGATCTCCCAGGGCTGCAGGCTGCTATGCAGAGCAGCAGCATCAGGAAGGAACTCATTGTAGCTCCTGACTAGACTGACACTGACACACACTGATCACTGAGCTTTATAATGACTAGACTGACACTGACACACACTGATCACTGAGCTTTATAATGACTAGACTGACACTGACACACACTGATCACTGAGCTTTATAACATACACTGCTGGAGGGAGGGACGCCTCAATCAACCTCATGGAAAGAATCTGATATAACATACGTCAGGGTGACCACATGTTTTTTGGCAGAGAGCATAATCTGCATAGTGGAAAGAGAGCTTCCCTCAAACTGTAGACGAGGTGTGTGGTCAAAGATCACTGTATGCATGTCATGTCATGTCATGTCATGTCATGTCATGTCATGCCATATGCAATGCCATATCACATGCCATGAAATACCATGACATGACATGCCATGCCAGTTATCATAACTCCTCATAACTAGTGTGATTGGCACACATGTGGATGGCAGGTCTTAGGGACGATACGGTTGATTATGAATATCATTTATAGAAATAATTGTTGTAGCCAATATTTAATAACATCCTTGATGCTGAAGATATGGGAGTGATGTACAGTACAGTCTAGGGTTAGGGGTCGGCAACCTTTCTGATGTGAAGTGCCAAGTTTTCATTTTCTTGATAGTCAGTGTGCCATGAACATTACGTTTAATTATGACACCAAATCATCATTAGATAATTCCAACTGATATTGATTGTCCATAGACTACATTTATCTACTTTATCTCTCTTTTTCACATCAGGATGTAGGCCTAATGATCATTAGTCATTAGACTCGATCATTAGATTAACAATAATCCTCCCTTCTCCCACACTCCCTGCCCAGTCAGAGTTAGGAGTTTGAATGAATGTAGATTTATGTGCAGGATTTCTATATAGATGTGAGGGGACTTCATTTAACTGACTAAACATTTTTGAATATTTAATTTTAGAAGAAAGAAACTCCTTCTCACACCTATGCCAGTGTGCCAGTGATCACCCTCCCCTGTGCCAATGTTGGCACCCGTGCCTAAGGTTGCCTACCCTACAGTCTATGGAATCACTATCACCATGATTAATGTGTTTTCAGTTATAACAATAATAATAACTACACTCAAATTCACAGCTTGGTGCTATAGACTTACATGAAATACTGTAAATTAAGCAGTCATGGGAGAGTAGCTCAGTCTATTTTAATGAATACTGGAAATTAACCAGCATCATGGGCCTCAGACTATTTTTGGAGTGTTTCTTTTCCTGTGAAGATAGCTGTGCTTTGGTGCAGGTGTGTGTGGTCTGTGGTTACAGACTAGCTTACACCACTACTTATCTAACCCCTTCAAGTCAAGGACCCCTAAATTAATGTGCATCTGAAAATATGTTTGTGCCAGGGACCCCCATAACAGATTTGTGGTGTTAAAAAAGTCCAAAATAAAAGTTTTGTAAAATAGTTAATTTTGCTGGGGAAACACTCAAGGACCCCCTGGGGGTCCTCGGACACCACTTTGAGAACCCCTGCATTAGACCACAGACCACCATTACTGTGAGAGTGTACAAATAGAACCAACGAATCCATTTGGTTCCATTTGTACACTTTCAGAGTTACGGTGCCTAACCATCAAATTCAAAGGGGGCTGCCGAAGTCTCCTTGAGCAAGACTCTGGTTGGTGCCTTGCATGGTTTCCTCCACCATCTGTGTATGTTTGTGTGAATGGGTGAATGTAATGCAGCACAATCTATGTAAAGGGCTTTGGAATAAAGCGCTATATAAATACAACATTTACCTTTAGCTAGGGACCCCTGAAACCCCCTCAAGGACTCACCTGGGGGTCCCTGGACCCCATTTTGAGACCACAGACCATAATAACTCTGAGAGTGTACAAATAGTACCAGTGGGTCCTTTTGGTTCTATTTGTACACTCTCAGAGTTACAGCCCTATAAGGGTCCATTTGGTTCCATTCCATCAAATCATTTAGTATGGCGACCCCCTGGAACCCCCTCAAGGCCCCCTGGGGGTCCCCGGACCCCACTTTGATTTCCAGATCCTTTCCAACGCTTACCGCCGTTGACGTCAGTGCGGTGCCATATAGGTTATTTAAAAAAAAAAAAAAAAGAAGAAAAGAAAAAAAGTTTACCTGAAAACTCATAAACCACAGGGTGTTTTGACAGTCATCTCTGCTGCATTACTTGCTTTTATTAGGATTTTAGGATTTATCTTGTGATCTTCACACCTTGAGAAGTGCGTCTAAACAACCGTCATCCATCTCCGTCATGGTGTTTGGCTACAGGGTTGTTTTATTTACACCACAGTGCTTACATGTCATTTAAAATGTGTTTTAGGCCATATGGTGCTTTCATTACATGTCATTCACAATGTGCAGGTTGGGGACACAGCAATGAAGTGACACGTATCTCTGTCCCTTAGTTATGACACCCTAGGCTGATTCTGTAGTTTTCTACTTCAGGTTGAATCCAATCCACTTCATTTAGATTATATACAGAGGTGTCACACCAAGCATATTCCATAATGTGGGGCTACGGCAGAAAAGGCTCCGTCACCTCTGGTCTTCACATGAAGGTGAGCCTAGAAGTCAGTGAGTCTATCAGTCTATCATGCTCACACATTGACCCTTATTGGCTCTGGACTCACCTATGAAAATCTAACACACTGACTATGAATGTGTTTGGTGCAAATGTGGTGATTACTAGTCTGCCATGTTTTTAATCTTCTGTAGTTTTTTATTAACCTGAACTAAAAACAAACTACAAAACCAGCCTGGAGTTTCATGCCTCTTTTTTACACTTTACTATAGAGACTGTATGATGTGATGTCTGACAATAATACACTTTACTATAGAGACTGTATGTGATGTCTGACAATAAAACACTTTATTATAGAGACTGTATGTGATGTCTGACAATAATAAACACTTTACTATAGAGACTGTATGTGATGTCTGACAATAATACACTTTAGGCCTACTATAGGGACTGTATGTGATGTCTGACAATAATACACTTTACTATAGAGACTGTATGTGATGTCTGACAATAATAAACATGGGATCATCTTGATAAGTTTCTTGGTTTTAACTGCTTATAACCATGAAGAACAAAAGAGTCTTAATGCTCTAACATTCTGTGCTGTGTGAACCAGTAGTTCTCACACTTTATTCCAAGGACCCCCAGTTTTGGTGAGCATTAAGACCACGGACCCCCACGACCCTGAGAGTGTAGGCTACTAATGGAACCAAATGGACCCATATGGTTCTATTTGTACACCCATAACCCTGAGAGTGTAGGCTACTAATGGAACCAAATGGACCCATATGGTTCTATTTGTACTCCCAGAAGATTGTATGTTATCGTGTCCGTCATACACTGGACCCCAATTGGCTCTGCACTCAGATAGTTTTTCCCCCATTTACACAAAATCGCTTCTCCAAAAATATCAGATCTACAAGCTCTGATATCTTTGGCTAATGTTCCCCCAGAATATGGAAGCTGGGTGCAAGCTGGTTAACAAATGTGCACTTTAACAGTTTTTAGCATAATTTTGATTATGGTGATAATATTGTTAATCATGGTTATTTTGGCAACAATAATGGTGACATTAAAGTATCAAATTTGTACAGTTTCCTGCCTGCAGGAGCTGGAAGTGTTGCTTGAAGAGTTGTTTTCCCTCAGCCTGACGCCCCCTGTAGTGCTAATAGGTACTACAGGTCCTGTTAACGTGGATCTCTCAGTCATATGTTTTAAAATATTAATCATTATCAGTCGTCATGAGGGGATTATTAAGGCTTGGCCATTTAAAAACTGATGGTGATTATTTATTAGAAGAGCTATTTCTCTCTACTGTATACTGGATCTTAACATGGACTCAGAATCAGATCTTCTACAAACTGTCAACACATCTCCTCTGAATGTTTTACTTTTTCTTGTTCTATTCATATGTATGTCTCTAATTTTATGTTATGGAAAATAAAAATAATTGATAACAAAAAAAAAAAAACACATCTCCTCTGGCTGCTTTCCTCAGGCCCTGAACACAGTAGTCTTCAAGACACTCTTTAGGAAAAAAATAATAATGTAAACATATCACTAATGAACAATTATAAGCCTGTATTATCAACCTCCTGTTTTAAGTTTTTCAAAATATATAAAATAATTTGAATATAGGAGATCTACAAGCTCTCAACACGTCACACCACACGACTCATTAAGAGCTTGTAGATCACCTATTTCCAAGTAGGCAATTAAGATCTGAAGTCATTATGTTTTGTAATAATAATAATAATCAACATCTACAAAGTAACTAGTAACTAAACTTCCAATACATTTAGTAGTGTAAAAGTAAAACATTTGCCGTATTTTCAATATATATTTGCAGTAGGCCTATTGAACATTCGAAATACTCCAGTAAAGTAAAAAGAAAAAAATCATAAATGTACTTGAGTGCATTACTTGAGTAAATGTACTTTACTCAAGTTACTTTCTATTACACTGCTCCCATTTGTAACAACCAAGGGTTGCCAGGTAGACTCTGTCTGCCAGAGAAATATTCTTATACTTCTTCTTCCTCATCTGGAGTTTAAACCATTGGTGAATACCGCACAAAGGATTTATATATGAAATATAGGCAAACCCTTATTGAGAAATAAACCAAACACACATAAGTTCAAGTTCAGATAGGCCTGTTTAGTGAATGAAACTTGTCAACCAGCCCAAAAGTCACATCATCATCACAAGTTCAAGTTCATCATAACCCAGTTCTTCAAATGCAAAAACAATAAACCAACCAAGGGATCACGTTTCAAAATAATAAAAAAAAAAATATATATAACTCAAGTCAAATCATAAATCAGACCCCAGTAACCAGTTACATTAGTAACTAATGTTTCAAGACAAACACAATTCAATTCATCACAGCGTAGGGGAGAGTGGGGTAAACTGAGACATTTTTTACATTTCCTCCCCTCTAGGCGAACTAAAAGATATATCAGTAAAAATGTACACATTTCCCAGTAATTTGGGATGTTTCCTAACAATGGAAGTTATCAGAATGTATTCAAGACATAAGGCAGTGAAAATATGATTGTTTAAAAAAAAAAGTGGTCTTGTGTCTCACTTTACTCCAGCACCGGGGTAAACTGAGACAGACCAGAGAAATCAAGGGGGTAAAGTGACTCACTTACCTTTTTCACTTTAAAACTACCGTAAAAACACGAAAACCCACAGGAGGACTCGGAGGGGTCCGTAACCAACAGTCTACGCAGAGTTCACCCGTTCAGGCTGGAAAAATATTGATATTCCGAGTTTCCGTTGTTTCAAGGTCCCAGTAGTCCGGTTAGGGTTAGGATTAATTTCAGGGTTAAGGTTAGGGTTTAGGGTTAGCATTCACCAGGTTAGCATTCACCAGCGTCGGTAGGTTAGCATTCACCAGTGTTGGCAGGTTAGCCTTGGACTACTGGGACCTCAAAACAACGGGACCTCGGAATAGCGTTACGTGTCCGTTCAGGCTGTTTTGAGCGCTCAGGTACGCGAGCAGGCCCTCAAGTTCTGTTCACCATCTCCCACATGCTCTGAATGCGTACTCTACACTCTTTGGTACCGAACCCTATGACTTTTCTACGCCTGGATTCGCCTCCAGTAGGCGCGGGTTTCAGGCAGAACACCCTCCACATTATTTGGTCGCAGGGTTTGCTGAGGCTTCCCTTTTGACCTCTACCCTGAGGACTTGTTTCATGCCTGTGATCAGCACTCCGTCCTGTGCCTTGGACCGTAGTCTGTGGACTACACTGATCTAGTAGATAGAGTTGGTTAAGACCGTAGTCCGTGGACTACACTGATCTATAGAGTTGGTTAAGACCGTAGTCTGTGGACTACACTGATCTAGTAGATAGTTGGTTAAGACCGTAGTCCGTGGACTACACTGATCTAGTAGATAGAGTTGGTTAAGCATGATGGAATAATCGGACAGTCAGGTTCTACCCGCCACTGCAAGCCTGTCTTAGCGGCCCACAGTCAGGGGATCTGTGCTTGTTCACCCTCCGATTCCTTCCAAAGTCAAACTAATCAATGGGGGCCACTTGTAAACGCCAAGCACACCAGACAAGGGTGTTCCCACACTGAGTCATGAGTTCCCTGTGGCATGGTTTCAGAGCACTGGGCAGAAATCACATCGCGTCGTACCCGTCGAGGACCATCGCGATGCTCTCTTTAAACAGTTGGATTCCCCTGGACCGCACCAGTTCTAAGTCAAATGGTAAAATGGTAAATGGTGCATTTATATAGCGCTTTCATCCAAGGCGCTCTACATAGATTGTGCATTACATTCACCCATTCACGCACACATTCATACACCAGGGGCGGAGGAAACCATGCAAGGCACCAACCTGCTCACCGGGAGCGCCTTGATCAAGGACTCTTCGACATTAACTCAGGGGGAGCCCGGATTCGAACTGGGAACCCTTCGTGCACTAATAACGGTTTCTCTACCCCTGAGCTATGCCGCCCCTGCTGCTAGGCCCAGCCGAGGCAGCCCACCGGGGCCACCGTGCCCCGAGGGACGTGATAGGAGCCTGGCACGCGTCCAGAGTCGCCACCGGGGGGCTGATGACCATCCCCGGGTGGGCTGAGCCCCCCGAGAGGGACGGCTCGCAGACACACAGCGGATGCTGCCGCCCGCCCAGCTCAGAGCGCCGGTGAGAAGGAGGTGCCGGAGCGTCCGCTCCTCCAGCCGCGGCATGAGCCCAGGCCCGTTTCTCTCCCCAGCCCGACCAACTCAGCCCTTAGAGCGGATAAGGATCTGACTCGCCGACTTCCCCTTACCCGCCTTGTTCTTGTTCACCTTGGAGACCTGCAGCGAATATGGGTACGGCCTGGTGCGAGATTTACAAGGGCCAGCAAGAGCTCACCGGGCGTGGTTGGAACGATTACCAGGTTCATGTTTAGCAGGGCGCGGGCCCCTCTCTTCGCTTATCTATAATGTTCATGACATAAAAAATAAAACATATAAAAGTAATATTAGATAAAAAGAGGTTTAAGACTAAATTTGTGCCTCATGTTGGGGTAATGTCAGACAGTGTCTCGCTTTACCCCGAAGCAATTGTCTCGCTTTACCCCACAGCCACATTTGGGGAAAAAGGACATCTCTTATCAATTCAGGATTGCATCAGTATGTAAGATATATAAAATGTTCTCCCTGAATCAATTTGCTTTGACATTACAGCTGATTATGTTGACAGCAAGAACATTTACTTTTACATGCAAAAAAAGAAGGAAAAAAAGTTTTCCACAGCACTTAAACCTAACCTAAACCCTAATCTCGATTTCTGAATGGAGATGTTTCCAAGTAGGGGTGTTTCTGAATGGAGGTCTGCCCCCATCAGGTCCTCTCCTTGATGGCAAGGGGTAAAGTCAAGGCACTTGAAAATATAACGGTCACATGACCACAAATGTGTTCCATTGCCTAGATACAGGGGGTGTCTCAGTTTACCCTATTTTCCCCTACAACACAGTTCACTTCATTCCGGTCCTGGAACGCACGCTCGCAGCACGCAAGTCGCAACGCACGAAACGCAACGTTAATGTCACTCCACTTCACCGAGGAACTCCGCAAGTTTTCCCAAAAGAACAATCAATCAAACAAAATAAAGTTAATCCTCCCCGCCGTGTGAGCTCAGCGGTGTTCAAGTTCACACATCACACTCACATCCAACAATGTTGTTCCTTTAACAACAGATCTCCCAGCGCCGAGTCGTGCTGTCGTTTAAATGTCCGTCTTGGGGTTTAAATATGGCTCCTCTTCCGTGGGCTTTAACGTCCACTACGGGCGGCCTACGAACACTTTTTCACGGTCTAAAGCGAACAGCATCCAAGCTGTGTCACAGAGTTCCCACGCTCACTCCAGCTCGCACCAGGCGCAATCACAGACAGGGCATAAATTACGCTGTTTGGGTGTTCAGGGTTTTCTCGTTGGTGCTCTGCTCACCTTCCTGCGTTTTGCCCATCGTCCAGAACTCTGGTGCGTTTCTTTCCAATATGCAGCATACAGTAAATGCTGCGTGCGTTATTATTATTTGTGACTCAACGGTGACTGCGGGGTCGGTGAAAACGACGGCTCGGGGACCCATTTCGGGCCGCCACAATGTGATGCAATGTTTTACAGTGGAACCCCAATCTACACTTCAGTGGTTCTCAACCTGTGGGTCGGCATCCCTAAGGGAGTCCCCACATGATTCTGGGGGTCCCAAGAGGCCAGTGGCAGATGTGACTTATAGAGCATCGCAGTTGAAGCCCCACCCCGTCCTCACTCTGGTGTCGGAAGTGTTTTCTCCATTCATTTCTTGCATAGACATTTCATAAAGTATTTATTTAAACGTTTTTAAGCCTTGGACAAAGCCACCTCGGCTGGAGAGGAATCATGACAATATTCACATTTTTTTGAATGCAAAGATTAATTCGAAAGCTGAAAAAAATGGCAGGGTACAAGACTGTGTACTTACCTGACTTTCGCCAGATGCCATCTGGCAGATGGTGGCAGCATTGCGTTGCATTGCTTTACCATCTGGGCTCGGTCCGCCAGCGTTGATAACACTCGTAAAGTCCCGGGCCGGACCAATCAGCGGCAGCTATGGGCGGGCTCTGAGCGGCTCTGAGCCAATAGAGTGACGTTGCCTGAGTGCATGACGTTGCCTGTCTGCAACGTCATGCAGACAGGCCAATATGAGTGGTTGGAGTTGGCACTCCCAGACTGTGATAGAAACGGCCACATCCAATCACCTGCTACAGAAATTCAAAAAATGGCCCGCCCCTTACATAGAGTCTGGCCGAGAGATCCCAGATGTAAGGCAGAGCGTTACGCACTGCTGCAACTATCTGGCGAAAGTCAGGTTACTGTGTACATCATTATTTTTAAAATTGCGGAAACTACACTCCCAGAATGCTTTGCGAATGTTGTTGTTGTTTCCTGAAATATAGCCGTTAAATCACGCTCAGTTTAGTTATCCAGGCCAGCATATGGCCTGAAATGTAGTGATTGTCATCTCTGTGGACTCTCTTATCGTCATCTTTAACTAGTGCATCATATTTGTAAAAGAACGTATTCGCTCACGGGAGTTCTGCTGACGTGCAATAATCTGCCGGGAAGACAGGGGGCAGTAAGCTACTTCCGCGGTAACTGCAAGATATGTGAAAGAAGAAGAAGCTAGACCAATCACAGACGTCGTTTTTACGTTTAGCAGTAGCCTATGGGAAATGCAGTTCTTCTCCGTGCGATCTTGATTAAAACGTGTTTTTACTAAAACTAGAGTGATTGCATACATACTCGGGGGTTCTACAGGAGCATATGGAACCATTTTACAACCACCAGCCTAGCGGTAAGTGTACATTGAATTGCTACGACTTTGTGGCTGATAATGAAAAACCCTATGGTAAATATGAATGGCCAGCTTGCTTCCGACACCTCACTGCGATGCTCTATAAGGATTGGAATGTGACCTGAGGGCAGCATTCAATTTCATTGGTCCTAGCGCCTGGCCAATCAGTAACAGTTGGAGGCGGGGCGGGAGGCGGGTTCAATGCAATTTTGAATTGTTCAGCGGCAGCCATCTTTGTATCACAGTCAGTCAGTCAGTTAGTCTGCTCCTGCTGCCTTCAGTGAAAGCCTGCTACTGCTTCAGTGCAAGCCTACTACTACACTAAACTATTAAAATCTTCACTACTCGCTACACTGCCTAAGCATATTGCTTCATCTGCAAGGTAAGACTTTTAAATATGAATTTGTTGATGTTTGCTTGAATTTAGAAACTTTCATTAAGCTAAGGTTTGCTAGCTGACTAACTTAGCAAGGTGTTGATTTCATTTAGCTAATGTTAGCCACTGTAGCTTAGCCTTGTTACCATAGATAGTCTGCTATGTTGAAACTAGCTGTTCAAACTCTGCCTTGAAATGCAATGTTATTCAATAATTTTCAAATGTAGCAACCTAGCAGGTTGCTAATGTTAACATTTTCAAACATAGCTAGCAAGCTACTGTTGTTAGCTAATGCAGCTTGGCCTTGTTACATAGCTACTCTGTTGAAATTAGCTGTTCAAACTGCCTTGAATTGCAATGTTATTTAAATCATTTTGCTGTGTTGAGGCGCCTCAGTGCGGCTGCAGAGTTCATGTGCAACCTCTTCCAGAGAGAGATAGAGACACTCTATCTCATTGCCCTCAGGGCAGCATTTTAACATTGGACTATGCATATCATTTAAGCTGCCCTGCATTGACTAACTGCCCTCAGAGCAGCATTTTAACATTGGTCTATGCATGTCATTTAGGCTGCCCCCAGAGCAGCATTGATCTTTGCATATCATTTAAGCTGCCCTCAGAGCAGCATCTTAACATTGGTCTATGCATATCGTTTAAGCTGCCCTCAGAGCAGCATTGACAAAGTGCCCTCAGAGCAGCATTTTAGCATTGCTCTTTGCATATTATGTAAGCTGCCCTCAGAGCAGCATTGACCAACTGCCTTCAGAGCAGCATTTTAACATTGGTCTATGCATGTCATTTAGGCTGCCCTCAGAGCAGCATTGACAAAGTGCCCCCAGAGCAGCATTGCTATTTGAATATCATTTAAGCTGCCCTCAGAGCAGCATTGGCAAAATGCCCTCATAGCAGCATTTTAACATTGGTAAATGCATATCATTTAGGCTGCCCTCTGAGCAGCATTGACAAAGTGCCCCCAGAGCAGCATTTTAACATTGCTCTTTGCATATTATGTATGCTGCCCTCGGAGCAGCATTGACCAACTACCCTCAGAGCAGCATTTCAGCAATGCTATTTGCATATCATTTAAGCTGCCCCCAGAGCAGCATTGCTCTTTGAATATCATTTAAGCTGCCCTCAGAGCAGCATCTTAACATTGGTCTATGCATATCGTTTAAACTGCCCTCAGAGCAGCATTGACAAAGTGCCCTCAGAGCAGCATTTTAACATTGCTCTTTGCATATTATGTAAGCTGCCCTCAGAGCAGCATTGATCAACTGCCCTCAGAGCAGCATTTCAGCATTGCTATTTGCATATCATTTAAGCTGCCCTCAGACCAGCATTGACTAACTGCCCTCAGAGCAACATTTTAACATTGCTCTTTGCATATTATGTAAGCTGCCCTCAGAGCAGCATTGACCAACTGCCTTCAGAGCAACATTTTAACATTGGTCTATGCATTTCATTTAGGCTGCCCTCAGAGCAGCATTGACAAAGTGCCCCCAGACCAGAATTTTAACATTGCTCTTTGCATATTATGTAAGCTGCCCTCAGAGCAGCATTGACCAACTGCCTTCAGAGCAGCATTTTAACATTGGTCTATGCATGTCATTTAGGCTGCCCTCAGAGCAGCATTGACAAAGTGCCCCCAGAGCAGCATTTTAACATTGCCCTTTGAATATCATTTAAGCTGCCCTCAGAGCAGCATTGACAAAGTGCCCTCAGAGCAGCATTGACAAAGTGCCCCCAGAGCAGCATTGCTCTTTGCATATCATTTAAGCTGCCCTCAGGGCAATATCTTAACATTGGTCTATCGTTTAAGCTGCCCTCAGAGCAGCATTGACAAAGTGCCCTCAGAGCAGCATTTTATAATTTGTCTTTGCATTTCATTTAAGCTGCCCTCAGAGCAGCATTGACAAAGTGCCCTCGGAGCAGCAATTTAACATAGGTCTATGCATATCATTTAAGCTGCCCTCAGAGCAGCATTTTAACATTGCTCCTTGCATATCATTTAAGCTGCCCTCAGAGCAGCATTGACTGCCCTCAGTGCAGCATTTTAACCTTGCTCCTTGGATATCATTTAAGCTGCCCTCGGAGCAGCATTGACAAAGTTTCCTCAGAGCAGCAATTTAACATAGGTCTGTAACTTTGACAGTGTACATACACATGGAACCAAATGGACCTGTTAGGGTCCATTTGGTTCCATTTGTACATTGGAACCAAATGGTTCCAAATGGTTCCTGAGGTCAGGTTGCAGCGGTTAACAGCAGCAGGCTGTTGCCGTTCTGGTGTGAACAGTTCTTTGCACTTTTTTTTTTTTTTTTTTTTTAAATGTTTCGTGTGAACTTAATTCCACTCTCATACATTCATATAGGTTGACGGAGGAGGGGGTTCAAGCATCAGTCTGCTGAGGACCTTAATCACCAACAGCAGATTGCAGGGAGAGCATACAAGACCATTCTTGGGCCAAGTCCCATTGTACTGTTTACGGTGCCTGACGAGGTTTAGGGTCCAGCTCCCATATCCTGAGGTCCTCCTACAACTGCATCCTGATGGGTGGAATCATCGTGTGATACTGGTACAGGAGCTGTACTGCTCTTCAGTGCGGTCAGCTTAGCGAGCAGTTGGAGGTTAGCTTCCTTCCCTCCAGTCACTATGTGGCCATTTGTCTGTGGCTTATGTTTGGCCAGATTAATTAAACCTTGTTAGTAATAAAGTACGAAAGAATGAATGTCTCTCCAGCCTTACAGGACACCTGTTGATTAAAGGTTGAAAATACTTCATAATTCCATTGTAATATAAATAAATAGTGTTTGCCCTGTACATGTATGAATAGTAAAAGAGAATGTTACCATGAAGCAGCAAAGAATGTTTAACATGGGAGAGAAAGACAATGTTACCAGATGCAATAAGACCAGTATCTCTCTCTCTCTCTCTCTCTCTGTGTCTTTCTGTCTATTTGTACACTGTCAAAGTTACAGACGTGTAAGGGTCGATTTAGACCCCCATAAAGGAACATAGAGAGTCCCTGAATTGAAATACACTTTGAGAACCACTGATATAGACAAATTTAAGCAGCTTAGTTTTTTTAACCTTGAACCTTGGAAGAGGAAAGAAGACATTTTGACAATGACAATGTTGTGATATGAGACTATTGTCCGTACTGTAACTAAATTGAATGTTTGAGAACAACTGCTCCAGTGAAGTAAGTGAGGTTTGAGTGTTAATAGATGTTTTAAAACTATAATTGATTTAAAATTGTAATTCTGGTATGACAGTTGATTCTGATGTATTTCTGTGAACACTGTAAATGACCACAATGTTTACAATAAAAAATTGATTCTTTATTGGGTAATTGGGTAAACACTATAACTTTAATATAACTGACTCCTCCTCACACGCATGAGACACATTGCTACACAAAGCACAAAAAGAGTAATGTACTGTAAACCTTCATTATACCGATAATTATTGATAATGGCTTCATATTTATACTATTTTGCTAGAATACTGATGTTTTAACTATAACATACTGGTCATGCTACTGATTTATCTCTTTGTTATTATCTTCCACGATAATAGGTATTACAACAATGAGTATATGAGATACTTCAATGGTTTCCTGTGTAAATAAGCCAAGTGCTTTTCTATGATCTCCTTTTGACCTTGTACCAGTGAACTGTACCTTCATGAAACTGTACCTTTTCCTATGCAAACCTCTAATAATTAGTCCACTAGGACCCCCATAACTCTGAGGAAGATATTATATTATGGTCTGTCTGTCATTCTGTCTGTCTGTAACACTTCATGTTCCATATACTGTATGGGCAATAATAACGTCACTGTCACGGTCCTCAATGCTGTCCTAGTTTAAAACTTTATAAGGACATTAAAGCATTGATCAACCCAATTATGGAAGAGGGATTAAAACTGGGTAGGGTTTAAGGGGTTGGCCAGTTTTGTTCAATATACAGTATTGATGTTTGCTTTATTGACATGAGAAAACATACATTTACATTGCCAAAACTGTTGACAATGGGGAACATACTGTATACAGTTTGGGGGGGTACAGCAGTGTGTAAACAGAGCTATGTCGCATTGTGTCCTTTAAAGGTAGCAGCTCTATTTCATATTGTGCAGCAGGTCTAGATGATAATCCATGGTTTGTAGTCCTTAGGGTGGTTGTGTTCCAGTCTCTAGCCTTCTTTTATCGTCATTGCTAACATGATGGTCGTCTTCAAACTGGTTTAGCCTCCATCATTCTATATACTCATACTGTCAGTCAGACAGCTAACAGTCTGACTTTCTAAAGTGTTTAGAAACCAAAAATAACCACATTATCTTTATATAATATGGGCCTGTACAGAAGCATAGGGATGAAGCGGGTCATCCATAGAAAATCTAAATATTTGGCACGGAGAAGGACAGGTCTTTGCCATGGACACATTTATCCAGGTACGGACATATTGATGACCTCTGGATGAACTCTTTTGGGTTGTTTCACTCCGAGGCCAGTGCATAATGGAGCTTGGTACCCATAAGAATATGACTCACTCATCTGGTCTCAGATAACATACTGTATATCAGTCTTTGGTAGAACGTATTATGACCTTAGGAGACTACAGTCATTGTTGGCTACACTTGCTTTGCATCCCATCTATAAAGCTTCACAAATATACTTACAATGCATTTAATCTATTTATAATGCTGTATAATTTGAGTAACTAAAATCCAAAACATACTGGTACTTACATACATGATACTTTATAAGGTAAAGTATCATAATACCTTACTAGTAAGATGCCCTAAGGGTGAGGGCGCGTGCAAATGGTCGTGTGCACGCACCCGCCTGGGTGACTGCAGACTGCTGGGCACTGGAGCTTTGGTATAGGATCAACTTTGACCGTCTGACATCATAGAGAGATAGAGATTGACACAATATGGGCATTTCCAGATATGGGCTCATGTGGTCTATTTGCAAGTGTCTTTCAGTGTGGCCATATATGAAGCATGAAGTGTGACATACAGACAGACAGACAGAAAGACGGAACATAATATCTTCCTCAGAGTTATGGGGGTCCTAGTGGACTCATTGTTGTAATACCTATTATAGTGGAAGATAATAACAAAGAGATAAATGAGTATCATGACCAGTATGCTATAGTTAAAACATCAGTATTCTAGCAAAATAGTATGAATATAAAGCCATTATCAATAATTCTCGGTATAATGAAGGTTTACAGTACATTACTTTTTGTGCTTTGTGTAGCAATGTTTCCCGTGTTTGTGAGGAGTCAGTTATATTGTAATTATAGTGTTATAAGCAGATTATTAATAGAGATTACCCAATACAGCATGCAGAATCATTGTTTAATGTTTTCAACACTAACTTTAATACAAATGATAGAAATCATTTTTTATTGTAAACATCATTTACAGTGTTATACCAGAATTCCAATTTTAAATCAATTATAGTTTTAAAACAATTATTAACACTGAAAACCTCACTTACTTCACTGGAGCAGTGGTTCTTAAACATTCCATTTTGTTACAGTACAGATAATGGTCTCATATCACAACATCATTGTCAAGCTGTCTTCTTTCCTCTTCCAAGGTTAAAGGTTAAAAAGCTGCTTAAATAGTCTATATCAGTGGTTCTTAAAGTGTATTTCAGGGACAACATCATTGTCAAGCTGTCTTCTTTCCTCTTCCAATGTTAAAGGTTAAAAAGCTGCTTAAATAGTCTATATCAGTGGTTCTCAAAGTGTATTTCAGGGACTCTAGGTTCCTTTATGGGGTCTAAATTGACCTACAAGTCTGTAACTTTGACTGTGTACAAATAGACAGAAAGACAGACAGAGAGAGAGACTCGTCTTATTGCATCTGGTAACATTCTGTCTTTCTCTCCCATGTTAAACTTTCATTGCTGCGATCATGGTAACATTCTCTTTTACTATTCATACATGTACAGGGCAAACACTATTTATTTATATTACAATGGAATTATGAAGTATTTTCAACCTTCAATCAACAGGTGTCCTGTAAGGCTGGAGAGACATTCATTATTTCATACTTTATTACTAACAAGGTTTAATTAATCTGGCCAAACATAAGCCACAGATGAAAGGCCACATAGCCACCTAGTCCAGGGCATGTAGTGTTCAATGTTTGTCCATTTGGCTGATGGCAGCCAAGAAGAATGTACTTTTGGAGCGGATGGAAAGGCTAAGGTACTGCTTGCCTGAACAGAAGTCCCCCAAAATCCGTTCAGCCTTGGCCATGCATCGCCTCTCATATATTCCATGGAGGAAAGGAAGCTAATCTCCAACTGCCCACTGAGCTGACTGCACTGAAGAGCAGTACAGCTCCCGTACCAGTTCCACACGATGATTCCACCTGTCAGGAAGGATGCAGTTGTAGGAGGACCTCAGGATATGGGAGCTGGACCCTAAACCTCGTCAGGCACCATAAACAGTACAATGGGACTTGGCCCAAGAATGGTCTTGTATGCTCTCCCTGCAGTCTGCTGTTGGTGTTTAAGGTCCTCAGAAGACTGATGCTTGAACCCCCTCCTCCGTCAACCTATATGAATGCATGAGAGTGGAATTAAGTTCACACAAAACATTTTTACAAAAACAAAAGTGCAAAGAACTGTTCACACCAGAACGGCAACAGCCTGCTGCTGTTAACCGCTGCAACCTGACCTCAGGAACCATTTGGAACCATTTGGTTCCAATGTACAAATGGAACCAAGTGGACCCTAACAGGTCCATTTGGTTCCATTTGTACACTGTCAAAGTTACAGACCTATGTTAAATTGCTGCTCTGAGGGAACTTTGTCAATGCTGCTCTGAGAACAGCTTAGCCTTAGATGATATGCAAGGAGCAAGGTTAAAATGCTGCACTGAGGGCAGTCAATGCTGCTCTGAGGGCAGCTTAAATGATATGCAAGGAGCAAGGTTAAAATGCTGCTTTGAGGGCAGCTTAAATGATATGCATAGACCAATGTTAAGATGCTGCTCTGAGGGCAGCTTAAATGATATGCAAAGAGCAATGTTAAAATGCTAGTCAATGCTCCTCTGAGGGCAGCTTAAATGATATGCAAAGACGAATGTTAAGATGCTGCTCTTAGGGCAGCTTAAATGATATGCAAATAGCAATGCTGAAATGCTGCTCTGAGGGCAGTTGGTCAATGCTGCTCTGAGGGCAGCTTACATAATATGCAAAGAGCAATGTTAAAATGCTGCTCTGAGGGCACTTTGTCAATGCTGCTCTGAGGGCAGCTTAAACGATATGCATAGACCAATGTTAAGATGCTGCTCTGAGGGCAGCTTAAATGATATTCAAAGAGCAATGCTGCTCTGGGGGCAGCCTAAATGATAAGCAAATAGCAATGTTAAAATGCTGCTCTGAAGGCAGTTTAGTCAATGCTGCTCTGAGGGCAGCTTAAATGAGATGCATAGACCAATCTAAAAATGCTGCTCTGAGGGCAGTTAATCAATGCTGGTCTGAGGGCAGCTTAAATGATATGCAAATAGCATTGCTGAAATGCTGCTCTGAGGGCAGTTGGTCAATGCTGGTCCGAGGGCAGCATACATAATATGCAAAGAGCAATGTTAAAATGCTGCTCTGGGGGCACTTTGTCAATGCTGCTCTGAGGGCAGCCTAAATGACATGCATAGACCAATGTTAAAATGCTGCTCTGAGGGCACTTTGTCAATGATGCTCTGAGGGCAGCTTAAACGATATGCATAGACCAATGTTAAGATGCTGCTCTGAGGGCAGCTTATGTGATATACAAAGAGCAATGCTGCTCTGGGGGCACTTTGTAAATGCTGCTCTGAGGGCAGCCTAAATGATATGCATAGACCAATGTTAAGATGCTGCTCTGAGGGCAGCTTAAATGATATGCAAAGAGCAATGTTAAAATGCTGCTCTGAGAGCAGTTAGTCAATGCTCCTCTGAGGGCAGCTTAAATGATATGCAAAGACGAATGTTAAGATGCTGCTCTTAGGGCAGCTTAAATGATATGCAAATAGCAATGCTGAAATGCTGCTCTGAGGGCAGTTGGTCAATGCTGCTCTGAGGGCAGCTTACATAATATGCAAAGAGCAATGTTAAAATGCTGCTCTGAGGGCACTTTGTCAATGCTGCTCTGAGGGCAGCTTAAACGATATGCATAGACCAATGTTAAGATGCTGCTCTGAGGGCAGCTTAAATGATATTCAAAGAGCAATGCTGCTCTGGGGGCACTTTGTCAATGCTGCTCTGAGGGCAGCCTAAATGATAAGCAAATAGCAATGTTAAAATGCTGCTCTGAAGGCAGTTTAGTCAATGCTGCTCTGAGGGCAGCTTAAATGAGATGCATAGACCAATCTAAAAATGCTGCTCTGAGGGCAGTTAATCAATGCTGGTCTGAGGGCAGCTTAAATGATATGCAAATAGCATTGCTGAAATGCTGCTCTGAGGGCAGTTGGTCAATGCTGGTCCGAGGGCAGCATACATAATATGCAAAGAGCAATGTTAAAATGCTGCTCTGGGGGCACTTTGTCAATGCTGCTCTGAGGGCAGCCTAAATGACATGCATAGACCAATGTTAAAATGCTGCTCTGAGGGCACTTTGTCAATGATGCTCTGAGGGCAGCTTAAACGATATGCATAGACCAATGTTAAGATGCTGCTCTGAGGGCAGCTTATGTGATATACAAAGAGCAATGCTGCTCTGGGGGCACTTTGTAAATGCTGCTCTGAGGGCAGCCTAAATGACATGCATAGACCAATGTTAAAATGCTGCTCTGAGGGAAGTTGATCAATGCTGCTCTGAGGGCAGCTTACATAATATGCAAAGACCAATGTTAAAATGCTGCTCTGAGGGCACTTTGTCAATGCTGCTCTGAGGGCAGCTTAAACGATATGCATAGACCAATGTTAAGATGCTGCTCTGAGGGCAGCTTAAATGATATGCAAAGAGCAATGCTGCTCTGGGGGCAGCCTACATGACATGCATAGACCAATGTTAAAATGCTGCTCTGAGGGCAGTTAGTCAATGCTGGTCTGAGGGCAGCTTAAATGATATGCATAGACCAATGTTAAAATGCTGCCCTGAGGGCAATGAGATAGAGACAATGTCTCTATCTCTCTCTGGAAGAGGTTGCACATGAACTCTGCAGCCTCAACACAACAAAATGATTTAAATAACATTGCAATTCAAGGCAGTTTGAACAGCTAATTTCAACAGAGTAGCTATGTAACAAGGCCAAGCTGCATTAGCTAACAACAGTAGCTTGCTAGCTATGTTTGAAAATGTTAACATTAGCAACCTGCTAGGTTGCTACATTTGAAAATTATTTAATTACATTACAATTCAAGGCAGAGTTGGAACAGCTAGTTTCAACATAGCAGACTATCTAAGGCTAAGCTACAGTGGCTAACATTAGCTAAATGAAATCAACACCTTGCTAAGTTAGTCAGCTAGCAAACCTTAGCTTAATGAAAGTTTCTAACTGTAGTATTAGCAAACATCAACAAATTCTTATTTAAAAGTCTTACCTTGCAGATGAAGCAATATGCTTAGGCAGTGTGGCGAGTAGTGAAGATTTTAATAGTTTAGTGTAGTAGTAGGCTTGCACTGAAGCAGTAGCAGGCTTTCACTGAAGGCAGCAGGAGCAGACTAACTGACTGACTGACTGTGATACAAAGATGGCTGCCGCTGAACAATTCAAAATTGCATTGAACCCGCCTCCCGCCCCGCCTCCAACTGTTACTGATTGGCCAGGCGCTAAGACCAATGAAATTGAATGCTGCCCTCAGGTCACATTCCAATCCTTATAAGTCACATCTGCGTATTTTACGGGACGGTTGGTAACCCTAACACACTCAGTTATGTTTATCAACAGCTGCAGAGCTAGACAGCTAGACTAGAGCCAAAAGCCAATGCTTTTGCCTTAGTCAACAGTGCCACCTAGTGGTCAAACTTATAATCTGTCAAGCCTGTCAAGATATGTCTATGGCATGGAATGAGTGATGAAGTTTACTGGTCGATAATTTTGTGAAACTGCAACAGAATTACTGTTACAGTACAGCATGAAACAAATACAATAAAGCATGTGACAAAAGAGCAGATCTATATACACATTTCACTAAGCTGCTGTAAAATATATTTATATAAATGCAAATACAACATAACATAACCTAAAAATAACCTGCTATCGTAAAATCAAACATTCATTACTCACAGTTGCTTTTAGCCAGAGAGAAGAGAGACAAACAGCAGTAGACTGGAGCTGAAGGCTTTGACTGACTGACTGACTGACTGACTGACTGCAGGCAGGGCAGGTGTTATACATTGTAATTATTGTAGGCTGTATGTACAGTAGACACTAGACACACATGGAAATCAAGGAAATAAACTCTACACAGGTAACCACAGGGTGGTGCTGTTTCACATGAACTAAACTAAACATTGACCTCTACAAGGTATGGGGCAGAACACTCTGATTGATGCTACTCTATGTGTAATGTTATATGAGATACTTAAATGGTTTCCTGTGGAAATAAGCTTAGTCTTTTCTAGGACCTCCTTTTAGTAGACCTTGTACCAGTGAACTGTACCGTCATGAAACTGTACCTTTTCCTATGCAAACTTCTAATAAAGTCTTCAATCAATCAATAAAATTTTCAATTGTACATTTAATTTGCATACATTATACAATCATGAACTGATACATTCTTTGTTGCTGTATCTGCACAGAAATTCTATATTAAATGCCAAAATAAGATTTCAGAGGTGAGCCATGAATTCAGCCTTGAAGTCCCCAGGATCCAGTGGTGGAAAGTAAAGCACATTTACTCAAGTAGGCCTACTGAACAATTTTGAGGTACTTTTACTTAACTTAAGTATTTAAATGTTTCAGTAGTTTTTACTCCACTACAATTATTTGAAAACCTTAGCTACAAGCTCCCAGTAGGCTACTTAACCACATCAAAGGCGTGCTATATAAACCATTCAAGTGTTTTTCCAAAAGGTTGACAAATCTTTTAACATTTCAGTCGGCTACTTTTACTTTTTTGTACCTTATTCTGATGCTTACTGAAATACTTTGTACTTTATTTTACTCAAGTAACATTTTTAATACAGGACTTATTCTTGATACAGAGTATTTCTATACAGTGGTATTTCTACGTTAACTTAAGTAAAACATCAGAGTACTTTTTCCAACACTGCCTGGATCCAACCTTGGCTTGACCGAGTCCAGTTGGCAGCTGTCCCAGCATTCCTTGTCCACATTGTCCAGTGGTTTATGATGAGTCAGCTTCATGAGCCCATGGGGGTGGTGGGACACTGTACCACTCTGCTCATCTGATCATCTCAACAGAGTGACCGATATTATGCAAATTGAGGGAGGGAGTGTGTGTGTATGTGTGTGTGTGTGTGTGTGTGTGTGTGTGTGTGTGTGCGTGCGTGCGTGCGTGCGTGCGTGCGTGCGTGCGTGCGTGCGTGCGTGCGTGCGTGTGCGTGCGCGCGCGTGCGTGCATGCGTGTGTGGCAGAAAGAGCTTGGGCAGGATGGATTGCTGCACTACCCCCAGAGACACAAACAGGAGGCCAGCAGACAAAACCCCAACAGAGTTTATTTTGTCCCCACACATTAATTAAACCTCATTTATACTTTGTCACGCAATGAAAATAATAGATTCTCAACATGAGGCTAGTGACCAAACAAAGACAACTAAGAAGTGGCCAGAATACAGAGTGAGAACATCTGAATGGTAGCTAGGTCAAATCACAAAGGGGAGAGAGAACATGTAACCCGTCAATGCAACAAGGCATCAGAATGCAAAATACTGCTGCTGAATGGTGTTCAGTTCTAGACTTTCAGTTATGTCCAGACATAAGACAAGTTTGACATTTTGGGTGAAGTTTCAGAAGAAGTGTTATTACCTGCATGATGGGTGTTTTTTTCTCACGTTTCATCTACTTAGACTATGCAGTTTAAACAACATTAAATATCGTTCATATGTTCTTTGGTCAGCTGTACATTACTACACCTGAAAGACTACACTAAAGCTGGGCCGATGTTTAATTCTAAACCGTGAAATACACAGAACAGATTTACAGAAGCTGTAACTGAAGGCAAGCGAAGGAGATCTTTATTCTTTTGAAGTGGTTTCAAATTTTTTAATTTCAAGACCCCAGTTTATGGACAATTCGTACCAAACAATCATTTAGTTGGGGACCCCCTTGAACCCCTTAAAGAACCCTCACCTTTGTCACTTGAGCCATTCATTCTCTCTCATTATTGCTATGACCATCACATCATTATCTGAATCAGGTGGTTTTACAAAATATGATTTTGTCATATCTGTGTCGCTTCTATTTACGCAGTAATAGCCTTTCCGTTATTACAGTAATGTAATGTGGTAGCCTAAGTGAGACCTGGATCTATCCTCTCTGCCACTATAATCATATAACAGTCTAAAGTAGTCCCTAATGAGTCGATAGTGGACTTTGTCCCCTCTGGTCAATAGGGGCTTTTGTTACAACTTGGCTGTCTATAAGAGGGGTCTATCTGTCCGTTTGTCTGTCTGTGTGCCCGGAGCTAATCTTGCAAACCATGACACCGAACACTGCCAATTGTTTTGTTTTGGCCACTTAAGTACTTCCACTAAATCTATTTTCACATAATGTTTATTACTTAACCTTTTGAAATATGTAACATTTATTTATATTGAGAGTTAATAGGGCTCTTATCAGGCTGAAACCTTAACAATTTGGACTCTATACTTCCTTGATATGTCATAGACGACGGATATCATAGATGCCGTCAAGTCAAAGATCCACATGATTTGATATTTAAACTAGAAGCAGTGCTCTTCCGAGCACAGGTCTCCACCAGGCCACACAAATCGGCCTGTTATAGCGCCACCATGAGGCTGATTTAAAAAATGTGGGGCAGAGGTTCTGAATTAGCATCCAGGGAGTGTGTGTGCTCAGTTTGGCAGCGATCGGGCCAACGGCGCCGGAGATTAGCTGGTAACAACCAGGCCACACAAATCGGCCTGTTATAGCGCCACCATGAGGCTGATTTGAAAAATGTGGGGCAGAGGTTCTAGATTGGCATCCAGGGAGTGTGTGTGCTCAGTTTCGCAGCGATCGGGCCAACGGTGACTGAGATTAGCTGTTCACAAACTGCGAGGACGCACGGACGCACGCACGCACGGACGCACGGACGCACGGACGGACGGACGGACGGACGGAGGGGAAAACATACTCTCCCTCAGCCTTCGGCTGGTGGAGACAATAACAAGCCTTACAGTAACTCTAGAGGTCACCTATCAGGTCACCAACATTAGAGGGTGCACCTTGCAATATGCACCTTGCTAATTATAAAAGTTTTGTTTATTCACGATTCAGGGCATACATTAGACAATTACATACAGTATCATGTAAAACACCCACATAACCTTGCAAATTAGATTATGTAAATTTTGGCCTGAGGGTGGCACTAGAGGAAACGTCATAAATGTTTAGGCTTCATCCTTTGGGAAAGCCTGGTGACTCGAGGTTATCCTCTGGCAATCCTTGCATGGCAATCCTTGCATGGAAGGAATATTCATGAGATGTCTTGTGTGCAAGATTCACATAGACAAAATCCAAACAGTTCATGTATTTCAAATGAATTCACATCCTGTAGGTGATTAACAATACAGGTTGTTACATTATTCATAAGACCATTTAAGGCGCTGGCAATCCATAACGTGTCTAGCTCATTGCGTAAACTTGCACATAATGAGGTGGACACATCAGATTGTGAATGACCAGGGAGACATTTGTCACTCACATCATAATTGAATTATCCTGCTTGACAAGCAGAGGTGAACAGGCATGAGGAAACTGGACATAATCAGGAAAAGGAAAGATACCTGAGTTACAAATCCAGCCAGCCCATAAATTGCATCTCTTCTTCACCATGGATAAGGAAATTGCACACATTTTAATGTCAGTCCAAATGGATGCAAATCTCTTGTCTTTGACCTGACATAAGGTGTATTTTTGACCTGACATAGCTGTATTTAAAGGGAGTTTAGTGTATGAGTGATCTGCACTTTGTAAATCACTCTCAATAACAGCTTGCCCAAATTGCAAATTGCATGATAATAAATGTTAATGCTTTTCTCCTACTTTATACATAATGTACCAGCTACACCCATATGTGCAAGGCACGTTTGGATTACTTATTCTACTTTTGTCTAATTATCTCCATTATTGTTTTGTTTTCATTTATTTTATATTTTTGTACTTGTCTTGTACCTGTGCTTATTATAAGGCAAGACAGCAACACTATTGGCATATACCGGTAGCTCCTGATTGCCATCTCTTGGTTGTAAATGCTGCAGGTGTCAGGTAATATGAGTGGTTTGGTTAGAGGGTTTGACTGTGTGTCCAGGGGATAAAGCTCAGTGGAATTATAAGGTATATTTACAGAGATGGGAAGAGTGGGGGCAGGGAGCAAATGATTCCACTAACAAGACGCTCAAGGAGTTAAACTACGTATGTCCACTTGTGTTTTCTTAACTTCTGCTTAAAGCTTATATAAGGCATCACATATTAAGAGATTGCAGCCTGTGTTTTATACACACATTTTCTCTGCAGCATGTATAGTGGTATATTCATTCACAATTTATAAAGAACATGCAGTATCTTATCATAACTACATACAGTATGTCTGTATCTGTGGTATAAATATTTATGTGCAAACAAGGTTAAAAAAAGACGTAAAAACAAATGAATAAAGCAAAATGTTGACTTTGTATGTGATTGTGCACCATAGTTTGATTAGTCTATAATCTTAAATGAGTGTCTATACCTAGAGCTTTTTCCATTGGTCTTCTACATTTGTCTAGTATTACAGTATGATGTGTTTGGTGTTGGTAACCAAATGGAGCCTTATAGATCTTTAACGGCTCCATTTGGTTTCATTTTACACTCTCAAGAGTTAAATTAATGTTAAACATCTGCATTACTTAATTTACAAGAAGTCAACTCAATTAGAGAACGTATAAAAGAATTGTTATTTTGATCAGTTTGCCTGTTATCATAATCTCTCCTACCACATCAATACAGCAAATTATGGACAAAATCTAATAACAACAAAATATTCTAAGTTTTGAGTCTGAGTCTGAGAGGCAAAATCTCATCAAATGGTGGTCCCATGCAGGCTCAAATGCAGAATAAACTAGAAGCAGTGCTCTTCCGAGCACAGGTCTCCACCAGGCCACACAAATCGGCCTGTTATAGCGCCACCATGAGGCTGATTTAAAAAATGTGGGGCAGAGGTTCTGAATTAGCATCCAGGGAGTGTGTGTGCTCAGTTTGGCAGCGATCGGGCCAACGGCGACTGAGATTAGCTGCACACAAACTGCGAGGACACACGCACGCACGGACGCACGGACGGACGGACACGCGGACGGACGGAGGGGAAAACATACTCTCCCTCAGCCTTCGGCTGGTGGAGACAATAATTATGGAGCTTGATGTGATTAAGGGTTGAAAACCACTGTTCTAAGTGAAAGAGTTGATCCAATCCTCTGCACGCACGGTGCACCGGCCTCTCTCCTCAGGACCACCAGCCAGGGCAACTAATCGAACAATGATTCATGGTTTCACCGCATTAAAGACTCTGAGAACAGACTGACCAAGCAAGCTGGCACTGGCTAATTGCTTTGGAGGGTCAGCGGTGTTGACTCGAGCGACTGCAGCGCAATGACGTCTGCTAGCTCCCCCGCTCCCTGCATGAGCATGCCGTGGTGAAACGGATGGATCATTCACAGATTCGGCGTCCCCGTAAATGAATAATCGCCCGCGGCGTCTAGATTGAATGACGAAGGGGAAATGTGAACTGCGCCGCGGCAGCACCACAGATGACTGCGGTGGATTGTCGGATCGTCTCTCCCCTCAACCCTGCCTCCTGGAAAGGAGTGGCTGTTTCAGCATTTCACACGCCGGGTCACACATGCAAACTCACTGGCTCTCAGCAAGTTAATTTGTTTTGGTTGTCATTAAACTTGCGAGAAGATCCAGACTGACGCACAGCGACACGCGTATGGCTATTTGACCGAAGCGCCGAGGCACTTGTGTACCTACCTCAGCAATAAGACCTAAGGATAAGGTATTGTACGAAGCTGCATGCTTTTCTTTTTTGTTCTAATGTCACTACACAGTACTGCTGTGTCTAGGTTTATTTGAAGACAAACAACGATACTAGTGTATTGTGGTACAGTGCAGTACAGTATATTGCATGATGAATGGTATCTATTTGCTGGCGATGCACCAGCACCATGCAGGCTAGTGCTGTTATACCCCTCGCATTGGGCCGTTTCTCCATCACTGTAGTGTGCACCTCCTGTCCTGTAACAGTGATGAATGTGTTGTTATGGTCTACTGAGGCAGGCTGATACTGGACAATTGGCAGAATAAGCTTCAGTACAGAGTAGACAGGTGGCTGGTGCAGAGGAGAATTCCCCCAGCATACCACTGCACACTGCACAGTGAGTGCACACACACAGGTTACATGTTTTGGGAGTAAAGTCCAAACTGTGCCAAGGTGAAGCAGTAAACCTTTGCACCATACTACAATGCCATAGTGAGGACTGGAGGAATGAAAGTGAAAGGCATGCCTTATCTAGTTTGTACTCACCTATAGCCTACAGGTAGGCACATTGCTTATAATGCAACATACACTACTTAATATTGTTGTCACTAATGCGAGAATCGACGGCACAATCCAAAATAACGTCAAAACCATGCCAATAATGTCTAAACCATGCCACACCTGTACATCTCTAACAGGACCTTACTGTACCTAGAAGACTCTGTGAAGACAGGTTTGTTTGTCACATTGGGTGTAGTAGGGTTGGGAAACTGAATCAGAAGAACTGAGGAACCGGATCCAACATTGAGGAACCGGAATTGGTTCCATCACATTTGGAACCGTTTCCGGAACCGGTTTTATCACACTGTCAGTCAGAGCTGGTATGTCGACTTCACGTCTGATGGTATATATAACTTTTTAATTTCAAGGACCATCGTAACTCTGAAAGTATATACATTTGTACACTCTCAAAAGTTACAGACCTGTAAGGGGGCCATGGCATTGGTCCGAAGGTTCATTAGTCCGAAGGTTCATTAGTCCGAATTTGTTAAGAATACTATGCCCAACTCTAACTCTAACCCTAATCTTAACCTCAGTAACCCTAACTAAATTCGGAATAATGAACCTTCGGACTAATGAACCTTCGGACTTATGGGCAGTCCCCCTGTAAGGGTACATTTGGAACCCCTTCTAGGAATGGTTAAAGGGAATTGGACTGTTACGTAGAGTATGTATTTCAGTGAATTGTTAAGGAAACAGAATCGTTAAAATCCTAACCCTAATTGGGTGTGCCAGTGTTTACTTAAGACTAATTATTTTTGCAACTCAAATACAGTATGCCACAATAACAAACTGAAACCACAGGTGAATAAGTAACCCAAAGTGTTGTGTCATTGTCAACATGAAGTGACATTTAGCAACAGATAAATACCTTCAACCTTCTTTTGACAGACATTACGGCGTTCATGAGAGTGACTATATTGTGACTATATTTAGGCCTTTTCTAATGTCTACATGTCTGGAGTGCAAGTTTCAGTGGCAGTATGGTCTATACCGTTTTCAAAGTACAAGAATTGCAGTAGACTCACTATTGACAAATGCCTTTGTCATTTGCTGTTGCCATTGTGCATTTACCCTTTACACTGTACGTGATCTAGAAAAATGCTGTAGGTGATCAGCTCTGTGTGGTGTATTTTGTGTGCACATGTGTTTGTTGATGGTGGGTGTGTATGATATCCAGAGGAGGCGTGACTGGCTATGAATGATGTAATATGTGTAGCGAGGTGTAACATTCCTGTCCCAAGGATCTCCCCTCTAGCCTGTCACTGTGCCATGGTCGGATTATAGGCGCCGATGCACTCCACTGGTAAATATGAAACCGAAAGCCAAGGGTCAAGGAGTGAACAAGATCTCTAAACAAAACCCTTAAGATAAGTTATTGCCATAGTAAGTGTGTAATTGTAGCTATCACTACAGTTGCAGTGTTGGCACCGGATACTGTTCATGGACATGGTCAGTACAGCCATGCCAAGAGTGTGCCATTTTGCATTTACAGAAGCTAGCAAGAAATACTGTGCTGGTGTTTCACACTCTTTGCATTTGAGTCTGTTGCTTACTATATTTGCCCTGGCGTTTATTGTATAGAAATAAATAATGAAATGTCTGTTATTATTATTTACTGCTACAAGCCTGTATTATAACCCGCCAGTGTCTCCAGTGTAGCTTACACCAGATAGAACAAACACCCTCCATTACAGACTGTAAGAACTCTTCAAGGTACAGTAATTTAGCTGAATCGGTTATTAACCCATTAACACCTGGAATTATTTTATAGGCTACTTTAGCTATTGAAAAATAGCAGATATACAAGCTCACAGCTTGTAGATCTGCTATTTTTGAAAAGTTGTGAAAACGTTTTCAAATCTTTGATTATTAGATACCGAACATTTGTAACTCAAATATTGCTTCTGGGGGACCCTGGAACTAAATATTTTGAGATAGGGGTCTGTGGCCAAATACATATCATTTTGGGGATCCTTGACATGAAAAAGTTTGAGAACCACTGATTTAGAAGAAGAATCTAGACAAAAATATTCAATTTTCACGTGTTTTCAAAAATATCAGATCTACAAGCTTGCAGTGCCGCGCTGTGAGCTTGTATGTCTGCTATTTTTTAATAGTTAAAGCATGAAACGAAAGGCTTTTGCACACCTACAGCGACAGGTGCTGTCGAGGAGAGACCAAACAATGGTCGGTAAACTGAAAAGGCAAAAACTCCACGCACACTGTCTTCCAATGCAAAAAGGGGGATTTAATAAATAATAATAATAATAATTAGCATCTCTTTATTAAATCCCCCTTTTTGCATTGGAAGACAGTGTGCGTGGAGTTTTTGCCTTTTTAATAGTTAAAGCATAAAATAGTCGTTAAAGTAATAATGCCTTCCAAGTCTTAATGGGTGAAATCTACCATAGATACCCACTGCTGTTTATTATGCTGTAAGATCCTGCTACAGCTGCAGTGTCACTCTAGTGTCAACTTGGGTTCATCACAGTGACAGCTCTTTAAAGATTTGAACGTTGCTAAGTCAAGAACATGTACTGTACATGTATGCACTGTACCTTGGCTACAGGATATCAATATGATGGATTGTCGTTAAAGGTGTTTCCAGTGTGCCAGATTAATTTCATTAATTATTTAGTTTGTAATTTAGTTTTGCAAAGTTTCTAATGCTATATCCATTAGAGTACTGTAAAACAAGATGGACTATGCTCAAGAACACTTCTGTTTTGCATGCAGGTCTATAGGCATCTGTTCTCTCATCTCGTGTAACTTGTTATTTCACTAAGAACACTCAGGGACTATGCCTGCAGTTTGCATTTTATTGCAATTCTACTGCACGTGGTAAACCCGCTATGCGGTTATCTGTGTAATACATGTAAATGACAGTTAATCATCAACAGAGAGAATGAGCTCATCATAGCATGCTGGAGAAACTCTGCCACTCAGATGAATGGCATGGTTGTTTGACCCTGGATGGATGGGTCACACACTGTTGTCTGACCCTCACTCTTTTACACCCTGCCTCTGGGTGGCTTGACACCCAGTGCTGGAGCATACTGCATGCTAGTGTAAATCACGAGACGAGTTAGATTACAGTGTTGAAGTCAGTGTTTCAGTTACTAGTGCTTGGCTGGATATTTGTGTGGCTAACTGTTGACATAATATTGTAGTAAGGCCTGCTCACATCACATTGATGTGCTCTCATTCTGGTTTGAAGTTGAGGTATTTTTCTTTCTTTCTTTCTTTCTTTCTTTCTTTCTTTCTTTCTTTCTTTCTATCTTTCTTTCTTTCTTTCTTTCTTTCTACTGTACTGGAAGATGACAAATAAAAGAGGAATTAATAGTGCAATGATTTACTGATTTATTTATAGTATAACCTTAAAATTATTGTATTTGCTGTGTGTGTGTGTGTGTGTGTGTGTGTGTGTGTGTGTGTGTGTGTGTGTGTGTGTGTGTGTGTGTGTGTGTGTGTGTGTGTGTGTGTGTGTGTGTGTGTGTGTGTGTGTGTGTGTGTGTGTGCGCGTGCGTGCGTGCGTGCGTGTGTTGAAAAATTGGTTTGCAATACAGTAACATAACAACAATAATCACAATAATAAAGATAAAGATTACAATCATAAGATAAAGCGAGAGATAATGAACATAAAGCTCCATGAGGAATTTCTATAGCAGCAATAGGGAAATTCCTCATGGGGCTTTATCTTTATTATCTCTCTCTCTGTGTGTGTGTGCACGCGCGCGCGTGCATGTGTGCGTGCGTGCGTGTCGCAGTATATGCAGGCATGTACTGTATTCATGTAGGCATATTGCTGCCGTGGGTGCCAGCGTATGATTTCACCACCGTTGTCTTTCCCCTTCTTCAGGCAATGGCGAGCCGTAAAGACAGGCGCCGGGACAGGCCAGTGTTGGAGGAAAGCTATGGAGAGAAGGACAGCGTTCCTTCCTGCCCGGGTGACACCCTGCCCTGGAACCTCTCCAAACACCACAGGGTCAAACGATCCAAATCGGCCCCGGTTGAGGTTCTGGACCCAGCAGACAGAGCCGTCATACGTATTGCAGGTGAGCACGCCACAGACCATCTTTGACTTGCAATGCATATTGTGCAGGGGCGTCACAAGGGGGGGGGGGAAGTGGGACTGAGTTACTAGGGCCCTTCATTATTTTATACTTTAGCTATTGAAAAATAGCAGATAGCGCAGGCTTGTAGATCTTCTTTTTTTTTTTAGTCGTGAAAATGTGTACAAATCTTTGAATATATGTATTTTTAAAGCGAACATTTGTAACTCAAATATTTGCTTCTGGGAGTCCCTGGAAGCTGGAACTAAATATTTTGAGATGGGGGTCTGTTATACATATAATTTTGGGGGTCCTTCACATGAAAACGTTTGAGACTTGCTCACATTTTCAAGATTTTTCAAAAATAGCAGATCTACAAGCTCGCAGTGCGGCACCGAGTGCTGCGCTGCGAGCTTGTAGATCTGCTATTTTTCAATAGTTAAAGCACCCAGGGCCCAGAATTCTGTGCGACAACCCTAGGTGAGTGCGCCACAGACCATCTTTGACGGCAACGCATACTTTTTCAACTTAGTTAACACACTGTAAAAGCCTCAGTGTTTATTTAACTCTGTGTATACAAATGTAATTTGTGTGGTGAAAGCTGTTAACAAAAGGGACAAAATGTCCTATTGGTTTATTTACTGCAAGTAAACTTTACCTTTGCCGTGGAGATTCTTTTCACAGTGACGGTGACAGGTTTTGCCTACTGAACAGGATATACAGTAGATACTAAGTGCCTCATATGCATAATGAGGCTCTCAGGCTCTTGTCTCCAAGCTGAGAGGTGTGGTTCTTACTGCACAGCTCAAACAATGGATTAGGATCCTGTTTAGTTAAATAGTAGGGATTGTGGAAACACAATTGTACGGCTGAATAATACCACTACGTTCACATTGACGCTAATTGTCTGAGAGTGGCTGCTATTTGCAATATTCATGTTGACAGTCTGCCTGCTGTCCAACGGGATAATAACATTTTATAATGCTGAATCTGTAAGAGTGAATAGGAGAGAATGAGAGTGGAAGAGAGAGTAATACAGAAATGCAAGACAGAAAAGAATGAGAATGCTGATACTGCAAATGAATACATTTCTGTCTGTCTCATTTATCTCACTAGAAGCTGGGCGGCCCAGCGTCTAGTCGGCGACCTGGCCAACTCGGAACAATGTAAATAGGGAATGAATGCCCCGCCCTTTAATGCAAACCCCATTATACCTGTTTTCATAGGACCCGTTTTGACCATCTGTCTGCCTGTGTCCATTTATGCCCATATATGGAGATATCTGTATCTGTCTGTCTGTCGGCGTCCATTTTATGTCCATATATGGAGATCACTGCATTTATAGTTCTGGGTCCATTTTATGCCCATATATGCCCATATATGGAGATATCTGTCTATCTGCGTCCATTTTATGCCCATATATGGAGATCTCTGTATCTGTCTGTCTGTGTCCCTTTTATGCCCGTATATGGAGATCTTTGTGCTTCTGCGTCCATTGTATGCCCATATATGCCATATATGGAGATATCTGTTTATCTGCGTCCATTTTATGCCCATATATGAGATCTCTGTTGCTTTTTCAAACAGATGGTCAAAACGGGTCCTATGACAACAGGTATAATGGGGTTTGCATTAAAGGGGGAACCGGCACTGTGTCTGCAACACAGTCGGAGGCACAGACAGATACAGAGATCTCCATAATGGGAATAAAGGGACACAGACAAACAGATGGAGGAGGAGACAAACTTAATGCAAACCCCATTATACCTGTTGTCATAGGACCCGTTTTGACCATCTGTTTGCCTGTGTCCATTTATGCCCATATATGGAGATATCTGTATCTGTCTGTCTGCGTCCACTTTATGCCCATATATGGAGATCTTTGACCATCTGTTTGCCTGTGTCCATTTATGCCCATATATGGAGATATCTGTATCTGTCTGTCTGCATCCATTTTATGCCCATATATGGAGATCTATGCAGACACAGTGCCAGTTCCGGAAAATCCTGATGTCAGACATCAGAATCCGAACCTTTCGTGCTGGTTCCAGAAAAACGTGTATCGGGTCGGGTCGAGGCCGAGCACTGCACTACCTGCTGCGGTGGGGAACGCGCGTGCCGATTTTGAAATAGGGAATGAATGCCCCACCCTTTAATGCAAACCCCATGAATGCCCCACCCTTTAATGCAAAACCCAATATACCTGTTGTCATAGGACCCGTTTTGACCATCTGTTTGTCTTTGTCCACGTATGCCCATATATGAAGATCTCTGCACACACAGTACCGGTTGCGGAAAACTCTGATGTCAGACATCAGCTCCGCATACGGGCATTCATTTTATTCCCATATATGGAGAACGCGCGTGCCGGTGGGACGAACGGTTCTCGAGATACGCGGATTACATACATACATACACACTCACAGAGATTTTTTGTTGACTCATGTACGTACGTGATGTCAGAGCCTTTTATGAAGTGATGTCACAATGAGTCAGCGCTTGCGCCGATTTCCTCCGGAACAGCCTGATGTCAACAATCAGCCCGCATAAGGAGATTCCGAACGTTTCGCGCCGGTTCGGGAAAACCGCGCGTCGGGTCGGGTCGAGGCCCGGCACTGCACTCCGTGCCGCGGCGGGGAACGCGCGTGCCGAATCTGAAGCCGGTGGGACGAACGGTTCTCGAGATACGCGGATTACAGACACGCAGAGACTTCTCGCATTTATAGATAGATTATCTATAATTGTAATGACAAATCATAACAAAAAATGGTAGATTAATCCTTCATTGTTTTTACTTGTCTTTATTCACTTCGTGCCTGTGTATGCTGGTGTGTAATCTGTCACTGTGTATGGTGTAACCTTAACAATCACCCATGGACCTACTTCTAAGTACAGTGATTTAGTCACTTAGAGCAGTGATGGCTGAGTGGTTAGTGTCCACACCTAGGACTCCGGAGACCCCAGAGGTCTCAGGTACGATCCCCCGCTCCAGCCATCACTGTTCCCCCCCTTGCGCTCCTTGTGGGCTGCCTCATAAGGGTTCAGCTGGGTTAAGCTGAAAAAAGCAGCTGGGTTGGGCTGCGATATACCAAATTTCCCCCGCGGGAGGAGTAGGTAACTATCATATCATCCATGTTTGAATCGATTGAAATCTGAAATCTCCCAGTCACAATCTGTACAATGAACTGTCTCTTCCTGTAGCCTCGGGAACCTGGGCGTTTGTTACTATGGTATTGCAACCCAGATAGACAAGTTTGCAAATTCTCAACTAAGCTTGACCTTTTCCAGGGGTGATTTGGTCGTAGCACGGGGTACCACGGCACGTGGCCAGTGGTTGTTGACGCTAGACCTTCAAATTAAAATACTGTACCGAAATGTGAAGACTGATTCCCAATTCTGGCAGAAATAAGCTAAGGCAATGTCGCCTATCTTCATTACTACCGCCTCTTAATCACGATAATGTAGAAGTTTGTTGTGTGCTCTTCATTTTCTTGATGCTTGATGTTGATGATGGTATTACTGAGTAAATCACTTATACTGTCATTCCAGATTTCCAGTGGAATTGCAATGTTTTTCTTTTGGATAAATTAAGAAAACAAGCTCTGTAGCAAACAAAGGTTTATAGTATTCACACATTTTGTTCAACAAGATAATCTCCACAAATCCGCACAGTATTTATAATTTCTGAACCACACGCAAGGTTACAAAAAGTGCATACAGTAACGGTCTCAAAATTGATGGTTGCAATATTACGGCTGTAACAAAACGTGAACTTCTTGTATGCTGTATTATTCACAAACCTTTTCTGCATAAAACAACACCATTGAAGATCTGGCGAGGGAATGCACTGCATGCTCGCTTCCAGGTTCTAGGACTACTTAGAGTTGCACTCTACTGCTACTCATGATCGTCACAATGAGTCTTTGATTAGCTTGTTTTGGAATACTGAGTTCCTGTCAGGATGAACGGAAGTTTACTTCAGCAGCAGCAACCTACTGTACAATACGTCCTGTACTGCTTTTCTCTGTCCATCTGAAGGCCAGATCAGGCTGTGTCAGCACTAACAAACATGGGGGAGACTGAGCCTTTGTTCTAGGGCTCTGCCCACCTCCGACTGCCTACAGTAGCTGTTACAGAATTCCTGACTACAGGGGGAATCGTATAGATCAATGGTTCTCAACCTGTGGGTCGGGACCCACAGGGGGGTCCCCAAATAATTTTGGGGGGTCCCCAGGTGTTTAGCTAAATGTTAACATTGTTTTCTCACTCAACAGTAAACAGACCAACATACAGTATAAAGTTTATACAGGGTATCTGCACATTTCTGAAGTGAAAATGTAAGGAATTTAAAGACCTTTTAAGTACCTTTTAGCAACTCATAATGTAATAACGGCTCATAATGTAATAAGGGCTCATAATGTAATAAGAAAAATGAAATAAAAACTCATAATGTAATAATGTACATTATGAGACGTTATTACATTATGAGTTGCTACATACCTCTTGTCAAACATCGGTCAAATTGTCAAATATTAGAGGCAGAAATTGTGAAAATAGTCGATCTGTTGCGAGGCGTTGTGAGCATGTAGATCGGCTATTTTCACAATGCAATAGATCGCGTCAAACTAAATGTAATGCCAACTCCTACAATTGCAAGTGCTTGTGCAGGGTGGGGGGGGGGGGGGGGGGGGGATTAATATGATTATTTTGGGAGTCGCAGCCCGAAAAGGTTGAGAACCCCTGGTATAGATCACAGTGGTATGTGATTAACTGTTGTCTAGGAATAGTTTTCGGTGGACATGTGTGGTGCTGTAGCAGATTATAGTGTGTCTAACTGTGCGTTACCTCTCTCTGGGCTCGTAGGCAAACATTCACAATTTGCTCAGCGTACGTTATCCTGCAACAGATGTTAGAGTTACTTTAGGTTTTCACCCAAAGTGCTGAAGTACTGCCATGTCACTAGGCAGCAGGTGTGTGCGTGCGTGCGTGCGTGCGTGCGTGCGTGCGTGCGTGAGAGAGAGGGTCACTCTCTTAAAATACAGTCTTCTGCTAACCTCTGGATCTTTAAACACGTTTTTATGTGTGATACAGTACTCTCTTGCTATTTTGCTTATGCTTGCTGAAGACATTAAGAGGCTGAAGGTCATTGATGGGAAGACACTCAGTTCAATGCAGACTGACATGAAATACTTTTGACCTATGGCTACTACTATGAGCACCAGAGGCCATGGCTTAAACAAGTATTACATTTATCTTGTCCCTCTACTTGTGACAGGATAACAGTATGCAGCTCTCTACTGTCTGTCTCTTTTATACATAGTACAGTAGTGTGCCTACTGCTCTGCTGCTGAATTTCTGCTGAAGAGGAGGGAAAATCATTCATAAAATGTTTAGAAAGATTCCTCTCTATTAATTAATTGTAGCATAAAGGACAGTAGGTTCAAGGTACTAAGGTAGGGTTACTGTTCTAAATGTTTACCACTATATGTCATTCACATACCACCAGTGAATACCAGGAAACTGAGATGAGCTCGGGACATTCAGCCAGTTAGCAGAGAGAGCTGACTGGAGTGTGTTTACGGTGGAGCTCATGGTTCTGGGTTCAATGCAGATCAAAGGAAGAGGTTAGAGGTTGTCTCTGGCCAAATGTTTGGAATCCTCAACCTTTCCCTTGACACCAGCCCCTCCTCTCATTTGTCAGTTGGTACATGCTTGATTCTTTTCCTGTCCTTGAGTCTTAGTCCCTCCCACCTGATTGGGGGAGGTAAGGAAGAGACATGAGGAGAGAGGGGTCGAGGCAGCAGGCATTTATTAACATGTTAAAGCAACATCGATTAAATAAGACAAGTGGCACAGCTGCATCATCCGTACATTTTGTTGTTATTACAGCCCAGCCCACTGCTGTGTTTTATGATCTTCGTCAGAAAAGTATAGCGGGTTTTGTCAACTTAAACAGTACTTACTGTATATAATTAAATTCACAGTTTGGCATAATGTGACATGGATGTCATACAGAAAAAAGAAATCGCATGACATGTAGAAACACTTGCAATTGCAATTAACAATACTGTTGCATAATCATGTCAAGGAAACGACAGTTACAGATAATTTATTGCATAGAAATTATCAAAGGTTGTGTGCCTTTTGCCTTTAAACAGATGATAATTTTCATCCCTTAGCCTGATCAGTCCTTGTAAGAAATGAGAAATGACAAAGGATTAACCCTAACCCAAAGTCTCAGGACTATACTGTACTTTTGGAGTGACATCTGGAGATTACATAATGGACAATTAGTTCTGAATGCAAGAGAATGTTATAATAATTTGATGTTTGCAGCTGTTTGCAACATCATGTCGCAATTCTAGCAGTTGAATTGGGTGATTAAATGATAAAAAGGCCAATAAGGAAAGTGGTTAGAACAGCGCCTTATGAGATGTTACACAAATGTTGAAGGGCAAAAAGTTGGATTGTGCATTCAACCATCTGACTAACATCAATTATAGGAGCACTTACATTTGTGGGGACCTCACCAGGTTTATACGTATATTCCAGTTGTGTGTCACACCTCCCAGATGCCAAAAAGACTTGCATCATCACTCTTACTCTCTCCGGCAGCCTCCTCTCTCCTCTCCTTTTGAGATGCTTTTCAGAAATTGAGATGCCTTTGACATGGTGTGCTGAGACAGATGTCACAGTTAGATGTATAGAGGAGAGAGAGAGATGATGATGAGTTGACGAAATAGAGAAATGAGAAGAGGCCCAGCATTCCAGGTCAGGGACAACTTCATCTTTCATCAAAAGTCAAAGGGCATGGCTACAGGATGGGACAGACTCAGCCCTGACACCTTGTGGTGGACTTGAGTTTTAGTACTACTAAACTCCTCAAAAAAGTTTGGAAAGGTTTTTTTGGGTCGATTATTTCTCCCCTTCAATAATACCAATTGGTATTGTATTGTATATTGTTGTTATCGTTGATTAGTCACCTTAACAACGAGGTATACCTTGTAAGGATCGTGCAATCGTAGAGTGAGCAGCACAGCTAAATGTGTGGGTAGCGCCCCCCAAAATTTGCCAAAATCCCCTTAAATTGCTTCTGTTGGTATTTGCTCTCGTTTTGAATGAACTGCCGTGCCAGGTGACCTGCGACCTGTGACTAGCACCTGGACATGGGTCCTGCGACTTTGTTGAGTTTGTGTTAGTTACCGTGTGTTACCCACACGTTTAGCTGTGTTGCTCATTCCGTGGTTATAATAAGTTATACCTTGTTGTAAAGGTGACTAATGAGTGATTGCAACGATATAAAATACAATACATGGTGTTATTGAAGGGGAGAAATAATAGATCAAAGTTACGTTTCCGAACCTTTCTTTACTACTCTTACTGCTACTACTCTTACTGCTACTTGTACACATAATCTCTTTACACTATCTAGCGGTAATTATATTTTCTAATTCCATGGAGACTGGAGTGTCTCTGATAATGATTTACTGCTTCTTCTTTTATTCTCTGTTGGCTGCATGGTGTGTCTCAGTGCAAGCCCTCTAAAGGGCCTGAGCATTAACTTAACCTTCTAACAGGCCTCTGAAGTCTTCTAAATTATTCATAACAGAGCTGCTATGGTCTGATATGCCCAGGGCACCACACAGACACACACACACACACACACACACACACACACACACACACACACACACACACTCACTCACACACACACACACACACACACACACACACACACACACACACACACACACACACACACACACACACACGTCTATGAGGGGAAGATTTACAGTGGGAAAGATCATTTCAGATTAATTGGCCACTAAGTTTTACATTGCAGGCTGAATGGGAAACTCTGTGAGTCATACTCTATGTCTACAGTATGTCAGTTCCTCATGGCATGCTGCTTTCAATGTGCATTGTGAACTCTTCAGAAGCTTAATTCTTCATCCACACGAAGGTAGTGTCTTTTCTTTTTAGCAGATTTGTATGCAAGGCTTGGGGGAAAAGACAGAAGGTTCTGTATGTATGAAATGGTAGTTCGAAAAACAGTACTTCTATATTGTACACATATGCAATGCCTTATACAGTATGTTGTTTCCTATATGTTTATGCTGGACAAAAAAAAAAAATCTATTCTATCCACGGGTTTCCAAAGCCCCATAGTGCATTGCGCAGACGTTGTACCGAGCTTCCGGCGCCGCAGCCGAGTGTAATTTACAAGCTCACAACGGGCTGCATCTGCGACGCGACGTGAGCTTGTATGTCTGCTGTTAAACCAGAAGTGTGGTCCAAATAATCTCCAGTAAACTCCCGCGGAAACAGGTGGATAGAGGCCGTGACAATTGTTGCTGGAGGGGATGTTTTTTCAATACAGCACTGAGTTGCTTTTGGGCATTTCTATTTTATTTTTTAGTGTGAAATAAATATGTTTCAATGGCTTCGGCATTAATTGGGATCTACATTTGAGAAACCTATTCAAATCAAAAGTGAAGTTAAGTTTAATGCTGGTATCAAAAAGCATAAAATAGAGGAGGATTTTAACCTCATAAAGATTGATGAACACAGACGAAGTTTGCATAGGAAAAAGTACGGGACAGTACAGTTCAGATACAAGGTCTGCTAAAAGGATTTAAACCACAACAAAGTAGGGATGCCACCGATCCGATCTTCAGATCGGATGTCGGCCCGATATCAGTCAAAAAACTTAGATCGGATCACAGCGAAAATAAATTATCATAAATACAGTATGTGCATTTATTTTAGTTTTATTTGATTGTACTTATTATTTATATATCATATTTCATATATAAATATATCAAATATGTGCTATATCGGATCATTATCTGTATCCAACTTAAACAAGACCGTAAAGGGCTTATTTGGGGTGTTCCTTTTAGGCAGGGTGTTTAACTGTACTTGTACTGTACTAAATGTTTTTGTATTGACTATACTTGTACTGTTCTTCATATTTGTCTAATAAAATATTCAATGAATCAATCAAATCGGTATCAGTATCACATTGGTATTGGTAACTCACATTCAAGTATTTTCTCTCGGAAACCGTAATGGCTACAGTTTCAAAACTTAGAGGAGAGGTTCATAATAATTACGAAAATTACGTAAAAAGTAATTACATCAGTCGGCCTCATGGTGATGCTATAACAGCCTATAACTGCGTCAGGATAGATTTTCCTCAGCTCCCCGTGGCGCAACCCACAACTTTCATCGGGGCAACCACACTTGCAATTTCCCAAAATTGCGAATGTTCAGTTTTTTCCAATTATTGCCAGACCCATGAAATGGGTAGGCCTACATAAGCAAATGTCGGTCCGGGTTTTCTATATAAAGGGTATATATGATGATGACATGATGATGACATGCCTACAAAAGGCATGATGTCATAAATGATGATGACAGACAGGGGGTCTGGCACAACCAGGTTGACCTGGTCTAGTTTTATTGTGAAACTCCCAGAGCACTAATGCCAATTCACAGAGCACACATGCTGGGTCGAGGGCCTCCACCTTTCACTGGAAACAGACAGACAACAGCTGCTCTATCTATGGAACTTGATTTGAGAGGAATTGCAGACACAAAAATATTTCTCCCATAAGCATATTCTGTATATACTTATTTTTCTCCGACAGTGTGCAAGGACTGACAGATACAGATCTCCATATATGGTCATATCAGTTGGATCACTGCTGCAATTTAGCTGTGAGTGGGCGCGATCTCGGGCCGCAAACTTCTAGTTTCTATAAGAAAGCGCAATGGATGGATTTGGATTGGGGTCCATATAAAACCCAGACTGCAGTAACCCCAGTGTCCACCAGATGCCACTCTTAATGAGAAATTCACTCAGCTTAAAAAGAGTTGTCCTGGAAACCCATTACAGCCACTGGAAAATGTGTCTCATTCCCAACCGCTACTAGTACAGTACATAGTATATTCCTTGTGCTACTGATGTTATTGGCACACAATATGGCTCCTTATTTCCACAGAGTATAGGTTTCCCGCTCATTGAAATTTCAGACAGAGTAGTTCTATTTCTTGCCATACTTTGATGTGACTGTTAGACTCTGTTAGACTCTGCCCCAGGGAGGGATTGCTTAACCACATCACTAGTGTGAAAGCTGTAAATGAAGCATCAGGCATTGACTCAGGGAGGGGATCTTTGTAAGGGATCTATAGTCCTATAGAAAAACAATAACGCTACTTACCAGTTATAAAAATAGTCAAATTCTTGTGAATAACCAGAAGAGGGTGCCAACTTAGCACATAATTTACCATGCCGCCTGTATTGCCACCTTTACAGGTCATTGCAACATTATTGCGCACATCCCTGGCCCCAGCTGTCTGGCAGTGAACTTCTATAGCTGTTCCCAACCCTGGCTGGAGCTGATTAGATGATCATAATGCTGCTAGAGGTACTGTTTGTCAAAGAAGCTAAGGGGAGAAAGAGAAATTTATGGTAGGTAAGAACAGGGCTGTAATAGGGCCCCTCTGTGCCCTAGCAGAGACAGCTGGGTGGAAGGTCACTTTGACAGGAGGGGACTATGGGGACAATCCCAACTTAAGAAACCTTTACTCACTGCAGAGACTAACGGCTGGTCTGATGGTGCAATAAGTAGCTTTGGGAACCACCGATTCCAGAGCCATGCGGCCCATAGATCAAGAGCCTATCTCTTGTTTCTGTGGCGCGAGGCAACTTGATGATATACAAGTACACCCCCCTGGACATGATGTACAAGTACACCTGCTGGACATGACTTTCCTCAAATACAACCCCTGACCTCTCAATGTCAGGACAGACACTAACCACCGGGCCACTAAGGTGGTAAAATAAGGTTATTTAATTATTATAATATATATAATTATAATGGTAAAATATTATATCAATCAAATACCATACCACAATATTGGTTGACCATATTTTGACCTGACCTCATTATTGATAATGTGACAATAGCTTAGGTACTATTAGTGATTTCAGAAGATGTGTTTATGACAATTGCATTTTCATAAACTATCATTAGTACTATTTTCCCAATGTGGTGTAAATCATAATAATGACATACTTCGTCCTCGTAATTATGACATAGCATCTCATAATTATGACTGGTAGTATCTCATTATTATGAGATACTTGAGATAGTATCTAACTAGAAAGATGCAATTCTGAGAAATTGCATGTGCGGTGGCCTTGATGCGAGTCACAAGGAATCCGCTGGGAAATGTATTCAGTCTTTGCTTGGCTCCAGCCCATAGACCCGCCCACTCTCTGAGTGGACTGCTTCTCTTGGTCTGGTGTTGCATAATGAACCTCTACCTGATTTGGTCTGAGGCAACACCAGCCAATGAGAGTCGGAGGCTCGGAGGAGGGGGTGGGTCTAACTTTTGAAAATCAACAGAAACAGTGGATCTCTTGTCAATGGGACAATGTCAGACTCAAGCTCAGCGCAGAGTCTGAAATCAGGCTAATTCAGTCTTACCATTTGTCCCTTTCATGCCCATATACAGTATGGATATCTCTGTCAGTATCTGTCAGTCAAACTTTATTTATTTTGCTGTGTTACTCTTCCCACCGTTTTGGTGGCACGCACATATGGGCCATATGTCAAATCGACCGGCTTCATCGGGACTTGTCTGGGTGCATCTAAGGCCTAGGCCAGACGGAGCTGGATATTTCATATATCCCGTTTTTTCAGATATCCACATAGAAAAATATCTAGGTCCACACAACAAAGATATCTAGGTCTAAAATAATCAGTTAGTCCCCAGACCTCCACTAGGGGGACAAGCACACACACAGTAAAGTCTTCAGAGATATCCGTGTTCCATATCTACACGGATCCAGTGAATCGGATATTTTTCAATGTCTTCACTTATATATCCGGTTTAAAAAATATCCAGTTTCGTGGCTGAAATATCCAGCTTTGTGTGGCTGCAAGCCTCAACCGCACAAAAAAATGTCTAGCTTCAGAAATATCCAGCTCTGTGTAGCCGGCACCTAAGAGATATGTTATATATAGTTTAATTTATATTAATGTATTCATGAATTAATTTTCTCCATTGACTTGAATGGGAAAATTGGAAAATGTAACCTATCCCAAATATGAAGATGGCTGACATCATAGATGTCTGACATCATGAGATTGACACAGTATGTCCATATGGGCATTCCAAGATATGGGCTTAATATTGATAACATCAGGGTATGTATGTCCATATATGGGCATAAAATGAACAAGGACGGAATGTTTAGCAGTTAGCACCGCTCAAATAGGGCTAATAGAGTGACAGATACAGAGATATCCATATATGGGCCTGAAAGGGACAAAAGGTAAGACGGAATACATTTCCCAGCAGATTCCCTGTGACTTGCGTCAGGGCAATCACACTTGCGATTGGAGAATGATTGAAGCCTCAGAAGCTTGGTGGCCAAATCTGGTATTGCAAGTCTTCAGCATTTGGGACGTGCATGCTTCTCTCGTCTGAAACGCTAGTGCGCTTGCTCTGTTGGCTTCAACGTTGGTGCCCATCCAGGAAGTAGAGGTACTTCCGGGTGCTTCATGAGCTTGCGAGTCACTTTCTTTGTAATGAATAGGTGGGGGCAGGGTCGTGCACCCTCTAGATATATTATAACTCTATGATCCTGTCCTTTGACCGCCGTGAGAGGCGCTATGGGAGCGATAGACAGACTTGGGCCGGGCACTGTTGGATGCGCCTCGCCAGCCCGGGTCCAACGGGCTGTCCCCCGACCCACTGTTCGCCTGTGTCCAGTGGTCCACTCTGAGGAGCGCGAAATCTGTGACCGCCCCTCCAGAGCATGGGAAGCGATTGTGGCAATGGGAAAAGAAGGCTGTCCTTCAATCATTCGAACCAATCATCAAAAAGTCACCAGAAAGGACTCCCAAAACACCCACATAGCAACAGACAGATATTGGACTTCAATCAATCAAGTAAATACTATCTGTTGCCATATACATATACACGTACACATCCTATGATCACAGTCTCTGTGTGCGTGGGTGTGTGTGTGTGTGTGTGTGTCTGTCTGATCGCATTATTTATGTTTAGACAACATCAAGTTTGTGTGTGTGCGTGCGTGTTTCTGTGTGCAGTTGTGTGCACGTGCCCGCAAGCATGCGTGCCCCCCAATTTTTCTTTTGTACCAGTGTCAAGCTGTGCCTCACTAATCCCCCTGACAGTTGCTGTGATTTGTGATGTGCTTTGGGAATGACATCTCACTCTAGCACACAGCAATGGGGCAAACATGAATAAAAGATGAAATGGACCGTAAAAAATCACTGTTGAAGAGGAAGGAAATAATATGTTTTCCCTGGGACATTTGCATGGGGAGTCTCACAGGCTTTCAAACCTGTAATCCAATAGAGTTATGAGATTCAGGCAGAAGCTCATTGATACTTTTTATCAGATTTTTAGTGTAACTGTCGAAGACCAATGCGGCCTTGGTTAGCTGTAGGGTCAGAGGTGTTACATGGTGATTGTAGCAAAGTGATGCTACCAAGCCAGCCACCTCTGCTCTGTGGCTTGGTTTCTCCGACACAGGGACACAGCCAGGTAGAAGTTTCAAAGCGTTTATTGTAGAGTGGCAAGATGGTACAAGCCAGAGCAGATGTAATTGCTGTCATGACAGAAGCTATCTTAGTCTAGTAGTGAGTGCTGAGGATGACTGATTGATCCTGTTGAGCATCGATTAAATCGATGTACAACAGGATCTGTAGTCAAACCCAGCTCAATTCTTTTTGGCTAGATCTGACTACCTTTTAGCCACCACTCACACACACACACCACAACGTGTGTTGCGTTGCATGTTGTGTGTTTACATGTTCACACATACACACGCTGGGATCGGGCCCATTTTTTCTGTCCGTTCCGAACCCGTGTCCGACTGTTTTTTGTCCGACCCGAATCGACGTCCGACAATTAATTATGAAAATGCGTCCGACCCGGCCCGGAGCCCGTCGGGCTTGTCGGGCCCCGCGGGTTTTCGGTCGGGTATCCCAGCTCTAATACACACGCGCGTACACACAGTGTTGGACTTCGCTGTCTCATATTCAGATTGTCTAATGTGGAAAGCTTGTGTGAGTAATCTAACCCTCACACAAAAGACGTTCCTGCCCACACACACTCATACACCTGTTCAGTATTGTGGAATGATGTCTGGGAAACCCCATGTATACACACACACACACACACACACACACACACACACACACACACACACACACACACACACACACACACACACACATGCTCATACACACATTTATTATAGGTTACGCTGGTGTCACACTTATCAGATGAGAATAAACACATTACGCCTAGTCACACACTTTCATTCCATCTGTGGTCAACTTTCAGCAACTCAGTGAGCAACTCAGTGAGCCTGTTTGGGGTCACATATGTCACGCAGGTGTCATCGACCTGGATTTAGCTGTGGGAATAGCAAACATATCGAAACCTCAGTGAGAAATGTAAATATTTCGGATGTTCCGGTCTCTGCTCAAACTCAACGCTCTTAGTGCTGGGAGGTCTGGTCGCAGGGAATGAATGGAGGCTATGTACTGTATGTCTGCTTTTGTGTGTTCATGTGATCCAGTGTTCAGGTTGCTAAGTCTTTAATCTGTCCATAGGGACAGTGGAGAAGAGAAGCCTCCCACTCAGTGTCTGACTGTCTGTACAGTAGCCCACTGCCACACTTCTCCTATACTCCAGTAATAGTAGTCTTTTTACACGCCGGGAGAACAATAAGCAATCTGAAAATGTGTTTATTGTGATTATTGTGACGTGATTATTACGCATCAAGCTATTCATATAGTTGTGCCTCACTTGTACAGGTTGATGATATTTCGCTTCATCTCTGCGTGATATTTGCCTTCTGGTTTAATGAACTCATGACACAAACAACACTTCGGAAAAATATATGTTTGGGCGAATTACTTGCATGAAAAAACGTACACACACACACACACACACACACACACACACACACACACACACACACACACACACACACACACATTCGGTTCATTTATAGATTGAGACATTATTTCTTTGCGCCAGTGAAATGGGTTAATGTTTCCATTTTCCTGAGAGAGTGGGTGTAAAACCCACTCTCTACAGTACACACACACATACACACACACACACACACACACACACACACACACACAGAGGACTGCTCCTCCAACACGGGCTAGGCGGCCAGGCAGCAGCAGCACAACGTTTGGACTTATCATGTTTCCTCTCAGGAAAGCCTCCCGTCCTAGCTGATGTCATATTGGCCTTGGCCATGAGAAACCCCTGATAGTCGGACTAGAGCCAGAGAGCTTTTTCCTTTTCCTACTTTACCATCCACTGCCATTGTACTTTCACCGGGCCCCTATGTAAGCCAGCACAGGTTTGAAGGGTTTACAGCTGTTCTCTTGAGTTTGAATCATCATTTTTAACCACTTTTTAGAATCTTTATGCTTCATTGACCTTGGTCCCCCATGGATCTATACTTGGCCCCCTCATTTCTTCCCTCGACACAAAATCTCTATGATGAAAATAGCTGATCTACAAGCTCACAGTGCTTCACAACAAAATGCCTTGTGAGCTTGTAGATCGGCTGGTATCAACAGATGTGGAAACATATATTTTCAGTGAATATTCTCCTTTTATAATATTCCCATATAATAGGGACTATTATGATTCATATAAATACCTGCATATTTTTAAGAACTCTGCATACCTGGATGTAAGTATTCAACTCACGTCAAGAGGACAAGGACATGAAAACCATACCATATAGGGACTCAGTAATGAAGTAGCTAAGCGAAGTCTCGACACACTTGGAGGAGTGTATCTCCTCAATTTATTATCTTTTTCACCTCCTCGTCTTGCGGGTCTGGTGAATATTCAGTGGTAGCTCTAACATTTGATGTCAAGGGCATATCTGCACTGCAGTCACCTTTAAACATATTCTTCACCTCATAGTCAGCTAGGAATGTGCATCGTAAAACAGTATGCCATACCCAGGGAAGCGTTGCTCGGGGGAAAAGCGTTTGCTTAAAACTGTGAAAAGAGGAAATATTAGCGCCTGCAAATGCCAATAGTGAATTCCCATGTGCAATTTGAGATCAATTGGTCTCCCCACTATAGAGACAAATGCATTAAAAAAGTGGATATAGATTGACATCGTCTTAGTTGAGTGACAAAGTTAACTAATATTGACATACCACCTTCATCAGTCCCTGCCTAGGGAAATCAGCTTTGTCATTACCCGTATACTGTATGTCAATTTCAGATTGATTGGTCAAACTCTCTGGGAAGAAAAAAAAGATGGACAGATAGACTTTTCTTCATTTTATAAAAGGATAACAACAACAGTAATCGACTGCATTTCAGTGGCACCAAGAGCGATGCCATCATTTGTAATTCGATTTTTTTTTTTTTCTGTTTAGGATTGTGATTAAATTAGGGGACTGAAGGGAAAAGATTGTTCACTGTGCCAAATTTGCTTATGTTTTAACTTAATTTAAAGTATGTCCTTGTGATAATTATGACAAACTTTTGGAACCCTGTATCTTTCATATGGTTAGAGTCTTATCAGTTACGGGCATATGGTGAGTGTCAGTGTGTAGGATTTGACACTTGAAAGTAAAATCCTCAGTGTTCATTTGTTAACTTGTTATACCAAGAGTATGCAAATGGTTCCATTCGTACACTCTCAGAGTTAAGTTAACATTGAGGATTTGACTGTGTGTAGGCCTAAGCTTGCATCTTATACCGTAGCTCTGCTGCTGTGAGTCCAGTCTGTATGTCTTTAAGAGGAGGGGCCTGACATTCCCATTAGTATCTCTGAGTCAGGCTGAGCAGAGGGGAGGTTAGGGAGGGGAGGTGTGGCGCAGGGCTGTGTGGAAAGAAGTTGGGAGCTGTGGATAGCTCATTCACAGCTGAGAGAAGCAAAGGGACAGCAGAGGTTGTCTCACCCACATATAAAACACTGAGACACAGACACACGCTAGGAGAGAGGAAGAAGAGAGAAGAAGGAGAGAGGAAGAAGTTGAAGAAAGAAGAGGCAACAGAAGAGGGGGAGAAGTGGGTGACAGAGCTGTCATGGCCATGTATGAACCCGCCTACCTGCCCCCCAACGCAGAGGAGCAGGACTTCATCCAGGCCTACGAAAACGTCAGAGAGAAATACAAAGGTGAGCGCACTCACGTGTAGGTGGAGGAGGGGGTTGACGGTAGTGACTGTGATGACGGCCACAAGCCGGTGTGATGGAGGAGGCGTGTGCGATGGGAGTGTGTGATAGTGCGGGTGGAGGCCGCATGCTTTGTTTGCATACATTTGCTGGTCAAACACACGTGTTCCCGTGCACATGATGATTGTGATTGTGTTGGTTTTTATATTGTGTGTTACTGTGTACTGCATAGTGCATACATCTCTGTCTGTGTGTTTGGGTTTCGTCTGTGCAACACACTGTCAGCCATACAGGCTGCATCACTTAGAGTGCTGAGTTCTGTATTGATTGGCACACATGTTCACTGTCATTCTGCCAGTGTCTCTTTCTCTCTCTCTGTCTCTTTCTCTCTCTCTGTCTCTGTCTCTCTCTGTGTGTCTCTCTCTGGGAGTGTTGAGGTTGTGAAAGTCCAGAGTGGATTTACTGGGGCGCTTTACTTTGATACTGTATGTGACCAATAGCAACCGATCTGCTGTGCTGACCTTCGACCTTGATGAAACTGAGAAGCACGGGGGCTTACACTTAGTCTGGGCACTGCTCTACTGTAATTGTGTTATCATATGCCTGGCTACAGCAGAGGACATTAACAGGTGACACTGCATGACAACGGTAAACTTCCTCAACATGCATAAGGACATTTGGATATTGTGTTACTTCATCCTTATGTTCAGCCAAGTGGATGTTCATTGAAGAGTGCACTGTAGCGCAACATTGTCTGCATGCCTTCACTGGTTTATCTGACGTGCTTTCCCTTCATTATATCCTTTTAAGGAAATGCTTATTTGGCTGAGATGTTAATCAGAGGAACTGTTTGATGGGGTTTTCAGGATCTCTACTGAAATGTCTTTCTCCACAGCCTGTTGTAACACTGTAACACTGTACTATCTACAGCACTGTAACACTGTTTTAATTGTTGTTTTTGCAGTGCATCTTCATCTGCAGGCCGCTCCAGCTCCCCAGGGCCTTTTCACTTTCATCTTTATGTGCCCCATATAAGATGCTCTCTGGTTGGAGTTATCTATCCCCACACTTCTCTTCAGCCACTTTGCCTTTGCTCAATTTGTTCCATTTCCTCCGTCCATTCGTAAGCTCCTTGTGTCCTCTAATCTGCTTTGTCCAGATTTCTCACCTCCCTCTACACTACAGTATATAGTCTTCTTGCCTCCTTATTATGTCCTCTCCCTCCTGCTTATCCTTTATGTTTCATCCCTTCCATTCCAGGGAAGACAGAGCTAGGGCTCCTCTATAAATATCGCCCCACTTAATTTTTTTCTCCCTTTCTCATGCGTTTGGGAGGATATGGTGCTGAGTCACTTTTCTCTCCCCTTTTTTTCCCTCCTGTGTATCAGCATGTTTACATGTACTGTACAGTACCTATTTCTACCCGCTTGTTTGCATGCATGCATGTCATAATTTGTGTTTTAGCGAGTTGTGTGTATGTGTGTGTTCATGCTGGAATGTGTGTACCAGGGGTAATGGGAAACAGAAGCATAGTTGGTGGCAGGTGTTTATATTCCAGTCGTTTTTGCTCTTTGCTCCTCCTTTCACAGAGTTTCTGCTGTCCTTATTAAGGCACATGCCAGAGCCAATGAGAACATCATCTGATGATGTCTTCCTCTCTCTCTCTCTCTCTCTCTCTCTCTCTCTCTCTCTCTCTCTCTCTCTCTCTGTTTCATTACTCACTGTCACCCAATTCAAACCTTTTTGTATGCAATCGTTCAGCATTATTTGTAACGAGCACAAGACTCATCACATGGTGCCAACAGATATTTAATGTGGCATCCACTTGTGTAACATCTGCTCTGCTTCTGCGTGAGCTCCTCTGTATATAACACGCTGTGTGTTTGTTGTAATTATGTGTGTGAGCGTGCAGGTGTGTGTATGTCTGTGTGTCTGTGTGTTGACGTGCCTACTGATGCTTGGTAATGGAAAGTGTTTTGGTCTGTGATTTGTTCTCAGGTTGTTAATGTCTTTGTGCTGCATGGAGAGACATCCTTACCCCTGAAAAATGAATTTATGCAAGTAGGCCTACAGAACATGTTATTATGATCCATGTTATCTTTAGACAAACACCCCCTTGCTTATTATATAACTGTTTTATGCTCATCGTCAAAGCATCATTCATGGACGATTTGAATAGATTGTTCTGCTTGCATACTGTTTGGCTGAAATGCAAGCAAACTATCATACAGTACTTGATGATTGAGCGCTTGGATACGTGGCGCTCTAAAACACTGGCAGCGCTGTCAAACAACGGGGAGCTAACTGTGAGCCAGCTGTCAACTTGGAGCGGGCCGTTGACGAGGGATGTCATGCAAAACCTAGGCTGTATATTCGAAAGCTGTCTCGTGGTATCTTCCAGACAGCGCCATGCAAATAACTTATTTACATGTTCCCTAGATACAGATCCTACTGCTTGGGTGAGACGCATAAGAACAGGATATTGAGAAATATTGTGTTCTCTCTCTCTCTCTCTCTCTCTCTTTACAGATAATATTGTATTGCCTTATTATTTTATTCTAGTCTAGTTCTTGCATGCATTTTGGCTATTAGACACTCATGCCCAACTTAGTTGCGTGCTAGTGTTGTGCAACCAAGTAATCAATCAGGCATCCGTCACTCAGTCTGTAATAATCATACTGCCATCAATAGACATCAGGTGATTGTGATATTTTATTCATTCATAGAATACATAAATAAAATAGTGGTCACCCAGTTATACTTGCTATTGTAATAGGCTAGCTCTGCTCTGTTGTAGTTCCTTCTGTGCTCCTGGCAAACTGAAAAAGCAACCAGTATTACTCAATATACACAAATAAACGAGAGAGCACGATACTTAGATAACATGAATAGATGATAGACGTACGAACTCCATG